>NC_041721.1:682823-980323 GCF_900700375.1 Denticeps clupeoides
GTGTGCTGTGTGTGATGTGTGAGTTGTGTGTAAGTGAGGTGTGTGAGTGGTGAGTTGTGGTGTGTTTTGTGGGTTGTGTGAGTGTGTGTGTGTGTGTGATGGTGTGTGTGTAGGTGAGTGTGTGAGTGTGTGTGTGTGTGTTTAGCCACGTCCTCTGGGATTACGCTGTAATCCTCCTGCGGCCTCGAACCCCGACCGCACCTATAAACACGGTTGCTCTGACGTGCCGATTTTCCACCATTTACACGGTGGCTTGTGACCCAGATTGAAGCGGCGGGTCACGACCTTTTAATCTGATGCTCGCCGGCTGAATACAGCGCCGCCCGTTTCCACCTTCACAAAGTCCGGCTCGGCCGAACGGGGTTCAGGAAACCATGGCAACGCAACTTAACCCCTCATGCGGATTGGGGACGCAGCAACTCAGGACGAGAGAGGAGCCAGGACCACCGGGCCGAGACCCCTCTGGCCTCCTCTCTTGTGCTGGTTTGCCGGGCAGCCTCGCGCTTCTCCATGCGGTTAACGGCGGTGACGGCGGTTATTTTCAATATGCAAAATGCTGCACCGCGGTTGTGTTTCACTTTGCCTGTTGAACGAGACGTAGACCGTGTTCTCTGGCTGGGACGGTCTCTTTTCTCAAATAAAACTTTAACCAAAAGTCTGCATGCTGGCACCATCATAACTCAACTCTTTCATTTTTCTTTCTTCCATCCCATTTCTTCCTTCTTTCTTTCCTTCTTTCTCTCTTTTCATTCCCTTTTTTTGCATTGTAGCTAAACTAAGATATTCCATGCATGAGTCCAGTGCTAACACTCATAGCCGGACAGTGGCTGCTGACCGCAGGCTGCACAAATGCATGAGGAGAGCTCCGCCCAGCCCGGCCGCGGGAGCCCCCAGGTACCGCCACCCCGCTCCACCCCGAAAAGGACTGATTTCAGTAACGCGCGCCACATGCGCTGACCCTGAGAGGTCAAATTAGGGTAACGTTGTTGTGTAATTGTGCGTCTGTGTCCCCGCTGTCCTCCGTCTGTCCTCTAGTTTATGGTGAAATGTGACTCTGTGAAGGACAGAATTGATTTTTTATGGAGTAAGATTAGAGGTTCAGGTTTTTTCGTGGAGCACACTGCACTGTTCAGTATATCTGCAGATTTGCATTTTAAATGTGACGGTATTTCTGTGATCTAATGTGATGGAAATTCTCTTTTTGCCCCAAGTGAACAGCCTGGCTCGTTCCAAGTACTGCTGACCGACGCCCCGGATGGGGTCTGGAGAGCCAATAAAGATGCTGCCATTGGCCAACCCCCATCCAGTCACCTGAAATGTCACCTGCCCCCAAGCCAAGCTCCGCCTACTCGTTCGCTGAGCCGCCCACAGCATATATTCCCGTCCCACAACCACAATTTCCCATCCAGGGCGGGCAGTAGAGAACAGGAGGGGCTAGAAAAAGAGGAGGAGCCAGAGGGCACCAGGCCTGACCTCAAGCACCTGACCATCTCGCTCCCCTGCCTCCAGCTGCCCGAGGAGGAGAGCAAACTTCAGACCCAGAGCAGGGTCTCACACCCCATCCTCCCATCTCCGGACGTTGCCCTGGACCGCCGGGCTCCTCCTGCCGCGCCCAGTCACACCCGACCTACAGCAGGGGATCAAGGTGCAGACAAGAGGTCCCCACCACCTACCACCACGCGCTACTGGTCCTCCTGGAGTCTGGACCGCCCTGACGCCGTGGTGGCTGCCTATGACACGCCGCCGGACCAGAATCACTACGCTGACTGGGGACCCTGTTCATCTTCTCACCAGGAGGAGGCGCCGTGGACCTCCAGGGCCAGCAGCAGCACACCACGTCCTTCACCCAACGACAGGAATCCTGTGGAGCAGGAGATCTCAGAGCTGGACACTCTGTACCAGGCCAGCCTGATGGCGGGACCCAACCTCCATGCTGCTGCCACCAGACAGGGTGAGTTGGGACAAACGTCTCATGCTGCCTGACGTAGGAACCATGGGAACCAACCAGGTTTTAATAATCTTGGCTGTGATGGCAGCACTTCACACTCTCGTCTTCTCTCCACCAACGGGGACGGTGTCCAACAGTCCTGACGTGTTTCTGCTGAACACATTCTTATAATTCACTCATGTTATTGAGCGTCTCATCAAGCGGCTGACGATGATGACGATAGTGAACAAAGCCGCCATGACGGTAGAACGAGGCGTCCAGACTTTTAACTGATGGGGCTCTCTGTTGTCTTCAGATTTAGAATTCAGTGAAATCGTATATTCCTATTCACCATAACCATGATTTAAATATGAAATATTATTATATACGTTATATAAAAGCTACAGAAAGGAGGTATGTTTTCTCATAATAATCTCATTATTTTTGCCAGCCACCCGTAAGCTGCTGTTCGGGCTGGGCCGCTCCCAGACCCCCACCGCTGATATCGAGCGATGCGCTTACGGGCCACCAGGTGGGGGCGGCCTCGGCCCCGCGGCAGACCACAACGCTGTAAGAAAGATTGATCCGGATTTATTTGATTTGTGGAGTTCTGATGATTGGTGGCATTTAACAGCAAAGGTTCTGTGCTGTATAGATAAGAACTAGAGGTAAATTAGAACTTTTATATGAAATGTAAATGGAGTCTACATGTAAAAATGCATGGTTGACCAATATTGAATCTCAGAAGAATTTTGTTGTGCGTGTGTGTGTGTGTGTGTGTGTGTGTGTGTGTAGGATGTGCATTGCGAGCACGACCCTGGCTGTGACCCTGATCACCTGAGACACCTCGCCCGCAGTCTGAGTGGCACCGTCATTGGCCATCGCCGTGGCCGGCTGGCCTTGTCCCGCAGCTTTGTGAGTTTATAGATCCACTCACACACATAGTATTTGTTATTTATGTGTTGTCACTATAGATAAATCAGTTTTTATACACTTATACAAGTAGTTTATCTTACAGGTAGGTCATGTAGTCATAGCAACAGCACATAACAACTTAAAAATATCTTCCACATAAGACACTCTTGGGCTAAAGAGAGAAGAAGATGATGATTCTGCTGTTGTATGGTGTCCAACATTTACTTCTTATAAAATCACATACAGTTTGCCTCTATGGGCTTTGACAGGCCCAACAGTTGACACCCAACACACTTTGACCCTTTCTGCTTACAAAGAAAAACTCAGTGAGGAAAAAAGGGTGAGAGAGGGGACAGTAGGTGTCAGAGAGGGGACAGTAGGTGTCAGTGCAGAGTTGGTAATGATTTGAGATTTTTAGGAGGAAAAAGTGCTATACTGCGCCTCTGTCCATGGTTGAAGGTACTGGACAGTGAAGAGTAGGTTTTAGTCCGGTGTCATGGTGTACACTGCGTGTCCACTATAATGCTACTGGTCCATTTGAAGATCCCTGAAGCTTCAGTGGTGGTGGTTGTGGTGACCCTCTGATACATTTCATACTGGTACATCTCGTCAGCAGCTCACTGCCAGGAACCAGGACCTAGAGACAGATAAGACTCGGGTGGCTGGGACTGAGTGGTTAAGGTAGATGCCTGCTTACATGTCGAGTGCGACAAGGGCCCCAGTGGACTATCTAGGACAGCATAGATGAGATGAGCATCATAGTAATATAAATAGTATTTCTAGTTCATATAGTTGTTATGGAGTTGTTATGGAGTTATGGAGTTGTTATGGAGCAGGAAGGCTTTTCCAGTTCTGTAGCAGAAGCTCATCCACCTGCTGAGAACTTGTTAATTCTCGTTACCAGTAGGGCAATATTCTAACGTCCCTCAGGTAATCAGGGACCAGTCTATGTTAATATGCTAATAAAAGAACTGTGTAGTCTTTTTACCAGTAGCCAGTGCAGTGAGAACAGAATCAGTGTGATGTGAAATCTTCTCGTTCTACAGTAGTCAGAATTATTGAATTATTGAAGCAGCACTTTGGAAAGTGAAGTTGATTGTCACTGTGAAAAACTGCAGCACAGCACACAGTGACACAGTGAAACGTGTTCTCTGTATTTAACCATAAGCCCAGTGATCAGGGGAACCTCAGTGGCACCTTGGCGGTTTGGGATTCAAACCCATAACTTTTGATTTCATGGCCGCCACCACTGCTCAACGACTTTTTACATTACTGTGAGATGATGCCGGCTTCCAATAAGTAGAGCGTTGCAGTAGTCCATTCTTGACATTATAAATCATGTCTGGTGAATGTCTTAGCTTTCAATATTGCAGAGGTGAAAGAATGCAGTCTTACAAATGTTGCTTATGTGATTCTTGAAAGACAAATTATTGTGATTCCCAGGGCTTTGCCGGTTGTACATGGTGGTGGGAAACCCATCAATATTGACTGTGAAGTCGAATACATTGTGGTTCATCCACTCTTCTCCGCATCTGGTGGAGATGTTCATTTGTGCGTCATCTGCATATACCGAGAGAACCGTATTTCATTTACATTTACATTTACATTTACATTTACATTTACATTTACATTTACGACATTTGGCAGACGCCCGTATGCAGTGCGACTTACAACATGCTTTCAAGTTACCATGGATGAAGAGATCAATTCCGGTTCACTAGGACCCCAACTATGAATACATTTTATTCACTCTGTTGTAGATTCTGTACACAAAGTTCGACAATAAGAAAATTACAATTTAATCTAAATATTCTTTAAAGAGGAACGTCTTGAGCTGCCGTGTGAAGGTGCTCAGTGACTGAGCTGTTCTGACCTCGAGGGGAAGTTCATTCCACCACCGAGGGGCCAAGACGGAGAAGAGTCTAGATGAATGTTTTCCTTTTACCTTCAGAGATGGAGGGACCAGCCGAGCAGTATTGGTCCTAATATTGACCCTTGGGGTGCTTCATATTTGACCAATGCTTTTCCAGAACATTCACCAGTGATATTGACAAAAGTGTAAAGATTAGATATGAATCAAACCATCCAAGTGCACAGCCTCTGATTCCTTCAAAGTTTCAAAACTGTTTAGTAGAATGTGGTGGTCAACAGTATGAAATGCAGCGCTGACTTACGGTCTGTAAAAGGTCATATTCGTATGATCAGAGCTTGCGATGTGCTGCTTTTAAACAGTTCTGAATTTCTTCCTACAGGAGGGCTCTGGTGGGTGTCAGAGTTTCTGGCTGTGCCTCACAGGGGTCAAGCTGTCAGCAACAACACCAGGAAAGGGGGCGGGTCCACAGTGAGCCCCGCCCTCTGCGCTTGCTGGCCTAAAGCATGATTATGCTTGCAACCGTCCTTCCATCTTCCGGCCAGCCAACGCTTCTCCTGACACGTGCTGACTGCCGGTCTGGATGTAGGGTGAGGAGAAGGCGTGGCTGGGCGTGGCAGGATGAGCTTCGCCAGCAACCACTGCATTTGTTGCACACTTTTATGGAGCACTTTGCGCTTTCTTTCAACCCTCCCTTCACCTCTCTTCTTCCTCCCACGTCCCACGTCCCACGTCCTGGTCTCCTTTCTGGCCGAAGAGCAGCATCTTTCTCTTCTCCAGCCTCATCGGCAGCGGTACGGACAGCAGCTGACTCTGTTTGTACATTTGTATTTTTTTTTTTTTTCTGACTGCATGTACAGACAGCGATTTTGGGGGGACGGCCTTCAACTGTACCCCACCCCCTAAGCACTCACCCACAAATGAGTGCGTTAAGGGGAGGGGCCAGGAGTCAACCTCGTTACATCATTGCTCTCCATTTTTTGTAAGACGCATAATTATCTGTTAATCTGCATTAATATGACTGCAGGAAGACTTAATTTATACTTTGGGTGAAAAATGTTGACTGGGGAACGGCAAAAATGTGACGCATGCTTTTCTGCGCCTGGTTATTTGAAAGGTTTTTGCACTGGAGGCCGGATTCGGTGCATTTGTTAAAATAGGTAACCAGAGGCACGATGGTGAATAAACTTGTTAGAAATGTAGTACAGAAGCACTTATAAAAATACCTATTTTTAAAAATAATTTTAAATTGTCTTTATACCAGCCGGAGCCATGATCACAAAAGGAGGCACAACATTTGTCCCCTAAAGTATAAAGCGAGCTTTAGGTGTAGATCCATCCCTTCTACCGCTGTTGGATTATCAACAACCGCCATCGTAACATTTCTTTTTTTTTCCTCTTTCAATGCAGAATTGTTTTAGTTGTAGGGGGCGGAGCCTACAGTGTACCCATTTTTTGCACTAATTTGTCGTCGAAGGACTTTTACGTCGTAGAAGAGGATTTTGTTACCTCATCTCTGTGCCGCGTGTGTGCCCTCTGCTGGAAAAGACGAATGACAGCGGGATTTATTCCTCTTTCTCCTACACGGGCATTCCCTGTGACTCCTGCTGTCACAGGCCAGGCTGCTTATACGGTCCAGGAAACCATATTATATTACTTCACGTAAAGAAGAAACACAAAATGACGGGCCACAAAAATATTACAGAGGAATGGAGAAAACTGTTATGACGTTATGGAATGTTCATTATTTAAAGTGGTAATAATTTTTATCTGCATTAAGACAAGTATAGTACACTTCAGAAGTGTAGCACTGGGGACAAACGGCTATGTGACAGCTCTCCCGTTTATAAAGGGAGACATGCCAAGTTCTAACTTATTCTTTTTCTGCAGCAACGCTGAGCATTGAGTGACCGGTGAGGATGCAGTAGGGAAAGTTTATAGAACTTTTTCAGACAGAAGACATTCTTACAAAAGCCGATTGGTCTTTTAATCTGACAGCAGTTAAATGACACACTGTCATAGTCTAATATATTTTAACTTGGAGACTCTCATGACTTAATGTGTGTTGATTTAACCTTTAATGCAAGATTAATTTCTTCTAACCAAAGAATGTCACTAATATTGTCTAAGGGGAGAGACAGAGAGATGAATAATGATGATTATTGTTTTGAATTATTATTCTGGAGAATGTAGCAACTGAGGCTATGCAACAAAACTCCACCCCAAACTACCAGCAAACCATGAGATTATGGCCACGCCTCTTGCTTCTACACAGAAGGGCGTGGCCGGACGTGTTGGTGTATGTGAGCGGAGTGAATGGGGAGGAGAGAAAGGCCGGTTCTGGGGGGTGGGAGCGGGAAAACGAGGACGACTTGTATTTTTGCAATAAAGTTATTACCGATGCACTCCAGCAGGGGCGCTGCAGAAGCTGCTTTATTGCATTCCTCGTTTTTTTTTTGCATGTTCACTTGCACCAGATCTCAGGCCAGCACGTCACAAAGCTGTGATCTGACTTCAAAGCGAGCGTACTTTGCAGACGCGCCTTCTCATATTGTTCAGCACATGTTGGTGAACTAAAGCGGATGCTGGCGGTATTTTACTAGCCTTATCAAGGACAGTCTATCTGATGAAGGGTTCTGATGTGGTTTGAGGAAAGCCACGATGCCGGCAGACAGCGGCGTGGCCCCGAGCGACCTTCACCACATCGTTCTGCTGGGAATGATCGCGTTCTCATACGCACACAGACACACGTCAATCATGCATCGTAATTATGTACGTTAGTCACATTTGTCCTGTCAATGTCACTAAAAAGCTCGTCCTACGTAAATGAGAGCATTTCACACCTTCACCCATCAGCGTGTAACAGTTGTTCACCACTAGGTGTCACCATGTGTCCTCTTTCACACTCCACACACACACTCCACACACACACACACACACACATGCTTAAATTCATTGATGAATTAGGTAAATGATATTGTATGAGGACCAGAACATGGCCGTCTATATATTGCATAATTCCATGTTCTGAAAGGGGGTGTGGTCTCCCTGTCGTTTCTCAGGTTTGAGAGAAATGTCATGGTTTTACCTGCAGACTGGAGACGTAGGAGACGTAACGCGTGAATACTGGTCAACTCTCGCCGCAGACTTTACTCCAACTCGCCAGGCGCCAGTATAAAACATGCACAGTGGGACATGCACACTACTCTCATGTTGCAAGCTCGCAGCTGCACATGCATGCTGGTTTTGCATAGTAGCACCTCTGTGGTTTTCACACTTCCACTCAGTTTCCGACTAATCTTTAAACATTTTTTACAAATACATTTTTTGTTCTAATGTAAGAACAAATAATCCGAAAACTTGGGTGGTAGTAGCCTAGTGGTAACACACTCGCCTATGAACCAGAAGTCCCAGGTTCAAACCCCGCTTACTACCATTGTGTCCCTGAGCAGGACACTTAACCCTGAGTGTCTCCAGGGGGGGACTGTCCCTGTAACCACTGACTTTAAGTCGCTCTGGATAAGGGCGTCTGATAAATGCTGTAAATGTATGAACCAGGGCGAATGTAATCTGTCCAAAAATCCACTCCTTCTGGGATCCACGCTGGACAGGAAGTGAGAAGTGCTTTAAAATCCCACAATACTCAGAAACTCGCCGTTGGTTCCTTCTTCTTTCGACATGTGATAAATACCGCCGTGAGAAGCTGCTCTCCAGACCCGCGTCCGGAAGCCGGAGGGAATCCCGAACGGACGGTAAGTTTACGCTGGAAGGGCGGGATGATTTATTCATTCACATGTTGCTCGGTGAATAAGAAACAAGACGTGGCTACTTGCTAGATGCCCATGCAGCCCAGCCATGTAAATTGGAACAACAGTTACGAATGTTAAGTTGACTCACATGAAGAAGGCAGGTGCTTTCTGTGACCTCTGACCCCGCCCCCCATCTTAATGCATTTGACATTTACAGCATTTAGCAGACGCCCTTATCCAGAGTGACTTACAATCAGTAGTTACAGGGACAATCACCCTGGAGACACTCAGGGACACGATGGTAGTAAGTGGGATTTGAACCTGGGTCTTCTGGTTCATAGGCGAGTGTGTTACCCACTAGGCCACTACCACCCTAATGCCAGGCGTTAGTTGACGTGCAACATGCTCTGCTCCTCACATCTTATGCTGTCGTCTGATGCTACCTCGTCACATTCGGTTGAGTGTCATGAACAGAGATGCATTTTAAGTGCAAGAAATGAAATTAGAGAGAAATGAACCATCTGTTTTCATTTTAGTCCAATTACTTACAACACGCGCATGAAGACTTTTATATATTTACAGCGTTTACCAGACGGCCTTGTCCAGAGCGACTTACAGTCAGTAGTTACAGGGACAGTCCCCCCCTGGAGACACTCAGGGTTAAGTGTCCTGCTCAGGGTTCTGGTTTAGAGGCGAGTGTGTTACCCACAATTTAACAGGTAAAAATGTTAAAACAAGGAAAAAAAAAAAACAAGGTTACGCTGGACCGGAATTTCAAGTAAGTGCAATTAACTCCTTCGAAGAAGGCAGGTTCTTTCTGTGACCTCTGACCCCCATTTTAATGCCAGGCGCAATAAAACCTATTTCATGCTCTGCTCCTTCTGTAGCTTCAGGCGCATTTTTACACTCCGGCTGCTGGGATTGGACCTGCTGACTCGCCCGTGTTCCGCGTTCTATGTTCTAAACCCACCGTTCGGGTTCCTTTTTTGAAGGGCATTTCGGCGTTTGGCCGCCGCTCAGTTCATGTTTCGTTGTCGCAGTTTGTCTGCAGCGTTTTCCTGTCGTAAATTGAAGCAGCACCCCGCTGCTCGCCTGCTACTTGCTCTTCAAAAGAAACCCTACCAAACCACACACGTCTTCACGTGAAGAGGCCTTCTGCACCAGGCTTAACAGCATCTACAGGATTTCCTGAGCATTTACAAATTAATATGGCGTGGAAACGAGCGTAAAACGGCAGGGCCGGGAAATTTCACAACTATAATATAAGCCGGGAACGAAGATTTCTTGCACACGGTCAGCTTCGGTTTATCAGTAATTAGATGAGAGCGATCAGATGCCTCTTTATTAATAACTGCACAGTTTTGGGGCGGATTGTGATGGCATGCCGGGGTTGGGGGTTGGAAAGGCGCGTTTGCACCGTGGTTTTGGCAGCGCTGTGACCACATGGGTTTGTTGAAACTTCCTCTTCTTCGGTGTTTCGTGCTGTTGCCTTCTGAGCAAGTGAAGATGTGCGAGACCCTCCGGTTCTCAACTTGTCACCTTTCAGGGTTTGGCTCTGGTGTGACGGGGACGTTAATTCACGTGACCGGAGCACCGCAGTGTCCACACACTGTTTTCCTGAATGTATTTTATCCACTGGAATTATCATCCACAATTTTCTCAACATTAGGCATCGAAATTATCCAGAAAATCGAAATAATGAACAACAGAATAATTATAATTAAAATGTATTGAACTTATTATAGGTTGAGATGTTTTAGTATACATAGTGTTACATGGAATACTTGATGAATCACAGATATTATCAGTGGCCTTTTTTTGTACAATTCTCCAAAATTGCAGCCATATAAAAAAAAATTCGTCCATTTTAATTATATTAATTATAATTATATGCACCCTTGGTGTTGACTTTGGCTTTTTGTGTCAGTGTCACATGCGTTTTTTTTTTTTTTTTTAAATGAGTCATGTGACCAAAACCACTGAGGAGGGTCACCATGTAGTCCAGGACATGGAGACTTTGGACACAGCAGTCTGGACTCGCTGATTTCGGCCCAGCGTTGTGGCTGCAGGTGAACCGTGCGAGAAAAGACACTCATATTATGTCACCCGTGCGTCGCCTGTGTCAAACCTTTATGGTTTCGTATGCTAATTAGAAACCATTTAGGTCAACACCTTGCACGCATAATCTGCATTCAGACAGGAAACGTGTATAAAACCACCGGCCCCCTCCCCACTTTACTCTCCATGCCGAAGTTGCAGCTTCTGAAAGTCTTGCAGAAAGGTACGTTTTTTCAAGTCCTCCGAACATCTCGACTGTCTTTTAAATATTTCATAGCTGCTTTAAATCATAGTTTTACTGCTCGTCTCCGTTTCTTTTAGGGTCTCTTCACAGTTTACGGCGTGAACGATTTCAGTGAAAATCAACCCAATGGCTGGGATTTCAGAAAACATCTCTGCATGGACAACAGTTGTCACCATAAACCACATCGATGTCGGGTAAAACGGCTCATTCCACACCTCCCTTCGCTGATTATCCACTCTTTTTACGTGTGGTGACCAAATATTATTTGAACCATTTGGATGAAGAGTGTCTGGTTTTTAAATCCTGGCCAGAGAAGCGGCCGGGTGGCCGGGTCTGAGGTGGAAATGTGATCAGCGGCCATGATCAAGCCAGAATATGATGCATGAAACCTCAGCCATGAACATGGATGCATTTAGGTGCGAGAAATCAGAACTTGCGGCGCATTACTAGCCAGCTAAGTGCAGAAACGGTAGCTGTTAACTTCCCTCGACCCTCAACTGAACGTACGAAAGGAACCAAAAGAGTGGGTAAAATCCTGGACTGGCCACTGAAGAAGACTCCTCTCACATTTTCATCATTCATTTTAGGTGCAAGAAATGACGTAGATAACTTCAACCCTCCATTTTATTCCTTTACCTTTCTATTCCTCTGCTTTCATTTTAGGAATATGACTTATTTTGAAGACTATGAGGACTTCACTCTTGATTATAGTAAAATTGGTGCCAGTGCTCCATGTGCTTATGAGCAGTACAGTGCCAACTTCCTGCCAGCTCTCTACTCGACGTTCTTCGTGCTGGGCTTCCTGGGCAACATCCTGGTTCCCTGGGTCATCATGAACGGGGCGCGGGTGCGGAACATGACCGACGTGTGCCTGGTCAACCTGGCCTTGGCCGACCTGGCTTTGGTCTGCACCTTGCCCTTCCTCGCCCACCAGGAGCGGTCACAATGGGTGTTTGGAGAGGGCATGTGCAAAATGGTCCTGGGCGTCTACTACATTGCGTTCATCTCCGGCATCTTTTTCGTAACCATGATGAGCATTGACCGCTACCTGGCCATCGTCCATGCCGTCTACGCCATGAGGGTCCGCACCAGGACATATGGGATGATTGCTAGTCTGTGTGTCTGGATAGCAGGAGTTCTGATATCGCTTCCAGAGTTAATGGTCTTGGGAACCTTTTCTCACCGCAATACGGACAACGTTAGTTTGGTTTACTGCAAAACTGTCTACAAAGACCAAGCGAATCTGCGTGCTTTCGATGTCTTCAAAATTAACGTTCTGGGCTTCCTGGTTCCCACGTGCATCATGGGATTCTGCTACTTCAGGATCTTGGGCCGGCTCTATAGCATCCGCTCGTCCAAGAGGCAGGCGGTGCGCCTGGTCATCTTGGTGATGGTGGTGTTCCTGTTCTGCTGGGCGCCGTACAACGTCCTGTATTTCTTAAAGGGTCTGGAGATCTGCCACGTTCTCTCCAAATGCAACGTCAGCAAGTTCATTGCGCTGGGCCTGCAGATCACCGAGATCCTGGCCTACTTCCACTGCTGCCTGAACCCGGTTCTCTACGCCTTCGTGGGGGAGAAGTTCAGGCGCCACCTCTTCCGCCTGCTCAGCAGGGTGCCCTGCCTGCCGTGCCGGCTCATCAAGAGCTGGCTGACCACAGCGTCCGGGTCGGTGTACTCGGTCAGCTCCAGCATGGACGAGCGGACCTCTACTGTCTGAGGACGTCTCCATCCGGACCTGCAGAGGCCTTCAGGAAGCTTGTTAACATCTGTGGAAATTACACCAACTGTCAGGGGTCCAATGTCATTATTGTTGGTTATTGTCATTAGACCTGTGAGACCGGTTCTGCAGAAGACCTCCAAGTTTGAGAACGTGACTTTTCAAAGCCTCAGACCTTTTTTTGAGTCATATACACGTTTGTGCAACCGGGGATTTTTCGTCTGTGTTGTTTTTTATTTCGTAGACCACGCCCGCTTACATTATTGTTTGAGGGAAAATTAGCCGAAATTTTTCAAAGCCTCAGAATGCTTGCAAATGGAAATCCGTCACCTCGACTTGTGTACGTGTTGTTGTGAGTTTCCTGAGCGAAACCGCAGCACCAACAGCCTCCTCCTCTTCATCCCACTGAGTGTTCGGCCATGCTCCTCTCTCAGCATTAATTTAACGCAGATATCCTGTCCAATTATGATGTCCTTGTTAATAAATGACTTCTAGTTTTCTAAACCAGTGTGCGTGTCATGTTGTCACATCTTGGGTATGGTTGGCTTGGTGGAAGAGACACCATGGGCCCTATTTTACTGATAGATAGCAGAAAGTATGATTTTACTGGCAGAAAACTTTATGTATTTAGGATGTATACACACACACACACACACACACACACTAACAGTCCATAACTGCTTATTCTTTTTAGTCAGGGTCTCGGCAGACGAAGTCCATCCTGTGACAGACACACTCACAACACTCACACGTTTGTGACAATTCCCCAAGTCACTAATGTACATGCCATTGCCATTATTTTGAGCACATTTGTCACTGTAATTAAAATACTACTGAAACAGTCATTAAGCAAACAGGACCGTTAGATGACCTGCTCTAATTAAAGACTAATTAAATCTTATTTCCTCTTGTGAAAAGTGAAGTGATTGTCATGGTGAGACACTGAAGCACAGCACACGGTGACGCGGTGAAACGTGTCCTCTGTATTTAACCATCACCCTTGGTGAGCAGTGGGCGGCCATGACTGGCGCCCGGGGAGCAGTGTGTGGGGACGGGACCTTCATCAAGGGGACCTCAGTGGCAACCGGCAACCTTCCGATTACAGGGCCACTTCCTTAACCGCTAGGCCACCACTGATCCAGATGTTTTCTCCAGATAACATTCAGAAAGAAGCGCCAAACTGTATCTGGGGAGAACATCACGCCACTCGTACAAGTTGTTTTTTTCTACACCCGATACACACAGGGTGCCCTCTCCCCCGGTTTTCCCGCCTCGTTTTATTGGACGAGCCGGTCCGCGTGCCACTTCGTGACTCCGGCAGCGATGCCAGTGCATGTGCCACCGGCTCACGTGTGGCAGCCTGAATGAAGAACGTCTTCGGCGGCTATAAATAACCGCGGCGGGGAGCGCAGGGGAGGTGGACGGAGGGAAATAGAAGCCGGCGGTTATTTATACACCTCAGTCTGCCGCGAGCGAACGTGACTCACGTCCCAATTCTGCTCCGTCTCTCTCCACACTGACTCAGGGTTATTTTAAGAGACGGAACCCGAGGAAGATGAAGGTCTTCCCCGTTCACAGTTATCCTAGATTACTAATGGTTGTGTGTGTGTGTGTGTGTGTGTGTGTGTGTGTGTGTGTGTGTGTGTGTGCGCCCCATTCATGACCTGTTGACCTTCAGTCGGTAAAGTGTTGTCACACTGGACACATCTGTGACGGGCGAAGGCAGAAGCTGTGGTGCCACCAGCACCTAGGTCACAACTGCCACTGATGGCGGGGCAGGACATTGATTAGTCAGAGCTAAAGCTAATTAGCTTCGATCAGAAGGTGGTTTCCGACCAGCCGGCGTCACAGTTTCCGTATTTCCTCGGTAGTTCTGTAGAAGAGGCCGCCGGTAAAAACGGGTTCCAGAGTTTTGGTCTTGCGGCTGAAGGGCCGGACTGCGGTGGAATTCAGGGGATCTCACCACCTCGGCACTAGTTGGGTTGCCTAGCAACAGCATTCGCCAGTGCGACACCTGCCGTGGTCCTTTTACGAACTTTGTGACAAAAGATCTTCGTCAACTAACCTTTTTGATATGATGAAGACAAGATGTAAATACTACTCATGTGATGATAACTATAATGTAATATATTGTGCAATATTATTGATGAATGAAAACAAGAGTAAATATGGTTTACAAGATACAATTAGACTGAAATAGCTCTTCATTTTCGTTGATGAAAACGAGATGTTATTTTCTCGTTATTTCTCATTTAATCGTGTTATTATATTATATTGCGGTTTCTGTATCTCCCATTCGGTCGCAGAGACAGCTTCACTTTTGCAATATGCAATCATAATCAGAAGGTTGCCAGTTCGAATCCCGAGCCGCCAAGGTACCACTGAGCACTGTCCCCCCACACTGCTTACTCAGGGTGATGGTTAAATGCAGAGGACAAATCTCACTGTGCTGCTGTGTATCACTTCACTTTCACGTGTGGCGTGTCAGCGTGTGAAAGTCCCAAAGCGTGAGACTGCTAAAATGTCATCAGTTCTCATTGACTAAAACTAGACTAAAATAGTCATATTCTATTCTGACTAAAATAAGAGTAAAATGCTTGACTGGAACTTGACTAGAATAAAATGAGTCTGGACGTGACTAAGACTAATGAAGACTAAAATGACAGCTGGAAGCAAACACTTGACTAAAACTGAAATTAAGACCGGCCACCAAAAACATTGATAGTGACAAGAGAACTTCATAACTAAACAAATGCCCCTGCTGTCCAGTGACCCCATAAAACGTGTATCAACATGCACAAATCCAGGGGTTCGCCACTGGGAGACGATGAAACATCTCCATCCATGTGCATATAATTAACATCTAGAGTTCGTTTTTTTTCACAATATATAAGCGAACCACAGTCAAATTGTGGTAGAACGTGGATGGGAGGAGATTGTTTGCTTGTGTTCTTATATATTAATTTTGTACGCCTATTGAATGATCTTTTTGTTGTTTCCCCTCTGCCTGTGGGTTTTGTTCCGGGGGGCTGCGGTGGGACGCAGCAGCAGCGGCTGAGTTATTGACTGGCGAGAGGTCGAAACCGACGCTTGGGGGGGTCTATGTGAACTCGGCCCACCAATGCAATGCCCACCATCTCAGAACTTGTATGGAGTTCTGAGAAGACTTCACAAATGTTTTCTTTTTAATTGATCAAGCCCTGAATTATCATGAATTCAGATGTTAAGCCATCACTGTCCACGAATGTGACACAGGCAAGAACAAGCCATTTCTTTACTGTATGAAATGATGATTATGAAAAATATGCATACCAAAAATAAGGCTATGAACATGGCTAATGAAATCGTAAGATAATGCTGACTCCTGAATCGTGGTTTTGTTTTCCAAGAAGCTCATGGTTTCATCTGAACTGAAACTTTATTGATCTCCTGAAGCTCGTGTCCAACGGAGCCCAGTCTGTCCGCTGTGATGTCGGCCTAATGCTGAATGCTGAAGCCTGGTGGGGGTCTGATGGAGGATGGTGCTCCATTATAATTACTGATGGGGCAGGCATATAATGCGAGATGATGAATACAAAACAGAAGCTTCACCAGAAAAAAGTTAATAATAAAGAAATGGCAAGCAAACTGGATGGAAGAGCAGGGAGGAAACGACACCATGGTAATGTGACAATGACATGGTCAACGTGGTCATCTGAACAAAAGACATTTTAGACCTTTTATCGACTTGGTGCATTGAGAAATCGAGCATTAACGTGGCCTTGCTTGGGGTGTGGCCTGTCACCTACCTCCGTCCCCACAGTAGATGTACATCTCTCTCTCTCTCTTTGGGTTTGCTGCTAATCTCATGATCATGAAGGTGGCTTCATCTGTTTGAAAGCCATCTTGCCCGTCCTAATGTGTGTTTGGCCGTAGCAGAGATGCTCCAGGACAGGATTATTGTGGGATTAACATGAGGGGGTAGGGAGGGTCCTATCTCCCTTTTTTAATCATAATCCTCCCATCACTCTAAATCCCAGAAAAGAAAAGTCCACAGTGGGACGCAATCTTGCCGCAGCTCCATGACAAGGGCGGCCATATCTTTTCCTAAATGAAGTTCTGTTTGCTGAGAGAAGGTATGGGACATGTCTCGGCCTTTTCTTTTTTCTTTGCATCTTGGATGTGGTCAGGTTTCAGACAGAATTGCTCTTCAGGCTTGAAATGCCTTGTGGTGGCAACGTCCATATCCCAGTTGTGCTCTGATGCAGGAAAATTGGCTCAGATGACAGATATGAGTGTCAGTGCGTTCTGTCTGTGCGTTAGCATGCAGCCTCAGGTGAAATGAGAAGGTGAAGTCCCACCACAGATGATGAAAACCTCAGATGGGTCAACAATGAAATTGATTTGTGGTGCAATTTGCTCGTCTCCTTAGAGGCAATGGTCACTACGGATCAATAAAATGTGATTGTAAGTGTTGTTATGTGATGTTTCGCACGCTTCGAGTAGGGGAGGAATGCAGACCTCCAGAGTCATGAGATATGGCCTCCAGTCACCGCATCTCCACCACCATCATTACAACAACAAGTGAGGGAAGGTCCATCCATTCAGTCTTCTGCAGACCCATCAATGGTCCAGAAAGAGACCACCAGCAAGGATGAATATTCCACAAGAGCTCCCTGAAAAGCGCTGGAGCTCTCAGCTCAGGTTTTATTATTTTTATCTCTCCACATGCAGGACTGGGGTGCGTGCCGAACTCAGGCGAACTCTGCCGGATGGCCACGAGCGTAAACAAGACACACGGAACGCTTCCCGGCTCAAGAAGTCCTCATGGGTGGAAAATCATTTAAAACCCGCCTTCGACCCGCAGGACTTTCTCGGGAATCGGCATTACCGCCAGTAATTATGTATGCTTTCAAATCTCGCTTTCAGGCTTTCAGAGTTCTGAGGTTCCATTTATTAATATAAATATAAATATGATTTTTTTCTATTATACTTCTTAGGTCACAGTATTATTTATTTATTCATTTTTTACTTTAGGCCTTTTAATATTGAACAAATCCAAAACCATGAATCAAGTTCAGAAACCCGCATGGGGGTAGTAGCCTAGTGGGTAACACACTCGCCTGTGAACCAGAAGACCCAGGTTCAAACCCCACTTACTACCATCGTGTCCCTGAGCAGGACACTTAACCCTGAGTGTCTCCAGGAGGGGACTGTCCCTGTAACTACTGATTGTAAGTCGCTCTGGATAAGGGCGCCTGGTAAATGCAGTAAATGTAAATGTATTCCTGCCGTGTGGCCACATGGTGGAGCGGACATTGGTGTCTGTGTAACCTTCCACGTTCCCCGTTGTCAGTGTTCTGCTTCCTTGTTGGTTGTCTCCCTTGGTCCCTTGGTCTGTTCAGGTCCCCTGTCTGCGTGTGGTTCCTGTGTCACAGCCTGGCCCAGTCTGCTTTTCCCTCTCCCCATGTCCACACTCCCCTTTCCCAAAGCACCAACCCTGAATGTTGTAGGTTGATCGTGTCCCTGTTTTACAATGAACCAACCTGGTCTCGTGTCCTGTGTCCATCCTCGTGTTGTGACTCCTTCCATCTTGCATTGTTTTTTATTTTATTTAAAGAAAATATTACTAAAGAATGTGCAGAATATGGAGAATAATATTTAGTTCACACAATTGTGCTGATAACTCAGTACATACTAATTTAACAGCGCAGAGGAAGTCCGGATTGTGAAGACTGGCCAGGAAATCAGTCCCGTCTCTGGACGATCCCGATCACGACCATCAGGCAAAAGCAGGACGAACCGACTAAACAACAGCTTCTACCCTGTGGACATTTAATCCATCTTTCCACCTCGTTCTCGTGTGCAGTAAGGTTTCTTCCTCACCCTTTCATTTTAATTTGATATTTTTATCATATTTTGTGTTATATTTGTAATATACTTTGTAGAAAGCGTTTTGTTGTTGCACTGGTTAAAATGACAATAAAGATATTCCGATTCGGATTTTATTTTGTCAGCAGCGCCCAGGACTGCAGCCCCCCCTAGCTGCCAGGGCAGAGCGGGTCACTCCTGCTTCATAAAGCAGCTTTTAATAATTAGGCCGGTTTGCCCCAAATGCCAAGACTTCATTTATGAACAATTAACAGGATATTTGATCCAAATGCACGGAGCACCATGAAAAAGGGCCGGCATCAAACCTGATTTATCATGTCTACAATCGTGCATTCATCTGAAAAGCTTGTAATTCAGTGTATTTACGCTTAACAACGTAGATTTATTCCAACATGATTTATTTCAACACATTACTCTTTATAGCAACATCAGAATCTATATTCTTTCCAAATAGATATCGTTTCACTTTCTAATAACACCATCAAAGTTTCCCAGCTAGGTGGAGTCCCGTCATGCATCTTATTAAATTATTATTTCTTATTTGACCTCTGGCCTAAACCGGAAATTACACGGGCAGCTCTGGCGCCGTCTTCACTGTGTGCCGGGATATCATTGGTCATTTGGCATGTCTGTGCATTCATACGTTCTTCATAAATGTGAATGTCCGTGGTCTGCGGAGAAGAACAGGGTTTCCAGGGTTCCTCCCTGAAGAACCGCCGCACGAGGTTCATGACATGATAAAAACCGGCAGATAAAAGTGATTCAAGATTTATTGGAGTCGTTTGGATCTGCGCTCTTCCAGGTGACCTTCTTGGGAAGATGCACCACGTAGAACCCATCCATTATTCCCACCGCTGAAGGACACGCTCCGGGCAGCTGAGCAGCGAATGCCGAAAGTGTCTCACTTGGAAGTGACATTTGCGGATAAAGACGCCTTTTTGTCCTTTGGATAATGAACAGAGATATTCAAAAAGTCATTGTTGGCCCAGTGGCTCCAAACTCCAGTGATGACATTCAAGTTTTTTATCTTTTTCTGATTTACTGTCATTTTCATTTATCGTCTGTTACTGGGGGGCGTTCTGCAGTCAGAAATATAACTGCAGTACCAGACCAGCTTATGTCATGATCTACAGAAAACAAAATGCATTCGTTCTACAGGCCTCCATAGAACATCTCAGTTCAATGCAAAACTGACTCTGTTGTACTTTCATAAATATTCATATGAAACTGTTATAATTATTCACATGGAAATATTCACATGAGAACCAGGGTACGTTCCCCTCGAGTCTGACTGCATCGGAACGAGCTGATGCTCCTTCCACTCGTCTACACGTTTCTGCCGCCACTGGGGGACGAAACTTAAAAGATTTTATAGAGTGGACAAATATTGCTTTCATGCATTGAAAGGGACAGGTGGACAAGTTGATGCCAGAAGAATGATTTGGTTGGATGCATGGATGTATGCTCTCTCAGAGATTTTGCTTCATTTCATTTAAAACCTTTGTGACCTCCTGGTCATTGTCTTCATCCATGATATCATGATATCTTTCCAATGTTGGGATTGCTTCCATCCATCTAAAACCTTTTGCTTGATTTAGCTTGGCTGATATGATGTTAAGATGCCACCATTTCCCGCGTATAGAAAACACCACATTAGCTTGGTGCTAACTGAGCTACTTTTTTAATGTAAATTTTAGCGTTTTTTTAATGCCGGTGAGACGAAACGTCCTTTGTTCTTTTAGTGAATGTTTCTCATTTAGTTCTATTGTCTGTGTCTGTTCTGTTGTCTTGCAATTACCTCCTCCATGTTGTCATGTGGTGGCAGGAGCTCTTTAGAAGTGTGGAGAACAATATGCAGGTGTGCAGCATCGATGGTCTGAAAATAGCAGGGGAGCGACGTGGCTCCGACGTTTAGGAATTACTGGTTTGGAATGGTGGACGCACCTGGAATTACTGTTGCTTCTGGTGTTTTTAAGGATCCACTCCATATTGTCCCACCGCACTGTTCTCAGCGTCTCCTTAACAAGCTCTGATGTTCAGCGCAATCACAGACCCATCAGAGGTGGATCCTAATCATAGCAGGGCCAGGCCAGCGACCTTTAACCCTGCTTTCTGGATTCAGTGCCCCCCAGAACACTTCAGGCAGGCGCCAGATGGAACATCTCTCACCGGGAGCCTTATTGAGCCGCGTATTGAACAGGAGGTGTGTGATGTTTCCTCCTTTCAAAAGGCTTAAGTGCAAACATGTTCTATTGAGCATGATAAGTAGTGTCATACGGTTCATTATTGTCCACCACATCTCCATGGTGACTGCTGTGCAGTGGAAGTTCTTGATGCCGATTCCTCTGAATTGCGTTCTTCGGCCAGTTCTGGGTAACCGTTCGTGCTCTGAGCCTCATGAATATTGACCAATAGAACCGCCTCACTTTGGAGGAGCTCGGACAAAGCCCATTTTGAACTGTGAGAGGTCAATACAGCTGTAAATGTGTCCACAATGGACATGGCCAGCATGCTTTGGATTATTCTATGTTTTGGGGGGCTTTGCTGGAGCTGGAGGAAAGCGGGAAATCAATAAAAGGCTTTGTTTTCAGCACAGGCAGAACCTCAACTTTTCTGCAGGTACTGGACGGAACAAACAAGGACAGAAATGGTACACTGTAAGACGTAATAAAATGCGATACCTGAGGAAATGTTGCATCCACTTCTAATGAACGATTTGCGCGTTTGTCACCAAACTGTGGTAATACTGAGAGAGAACGGTGACGACTGCAGAGTAAAAACCGCACATGCCGGGCTGCAGTATTTATAGATGCCATGATGTGTAGATGCCACCTTGTCGTGGTGACGCGCTTCCCTTGAACCTTCACGTCAGGTTCCTCTGGCGATGCATGAAAACAGGACGGTGAGACTTGTTGTCACGGCACTCTTTCAAGCAAATCGCTTTATAACAGTCCAAACCATCTCACTGTTGGACTGGGTTCGGGTTGACTGGGACTGTCTCCTGCTTTTAGGGGCAGTGGTGGCCTAGCGGTTAAGGAAGCGGCCCCGTAATCAGAAGGTTGCCGGTTCGAATCCCGATCCGCCAAGGTGCCACTGAGGTGCCACTGAGCAAAGCACCGTCCCCACACACTGCTCCCCGGGCGCCTGTCATGGCTGCCCACTGCTCAC
Source organism: Denticeps clupeoides (assembly GCF_900700375.1). Lineage (NCBI taxonomy): Eukaryota > Metazoa > Chordata > Actinopteri > Clupeiformes > Denticipitidae > Denticeps > Denticeps clupeoides. The sequence goes on from NC_041721.1 coordinate 704,343, forward strand.
TCAGGGTGATGGTTAAATGCAGAGGACAAATTTCATTGTGTGCACCGTGTACTGTGCTGCTGTGTATCACTTCACTCTACTTTTGCTTTAACAGCATGAGCTGTTCCCGTCGCTGGAGTATTTTACCGCTGTGTTCATTATGCCGAGTTCTCTTGGCGTCACCATCTGCCTCACCCTGTCATCGCCGTGTTTGAAGAGCACGTTTGGCCTGGTTTTTTTTAGGGAATTTATTTCAAGGCTCAGAGCTCTTCCAGTGTGCATCTCCCCTCCGTCTGGATGGACTTGATAGACCCCTGCCAATCATGATCCGGAGCCCACTTCCTGTCTGAATGCATAATCTTACAGAGAGCGCATATTCTAGCCCTCGACACCTGAACAGTAAATATGTTGTACAGCAACAGCTTCTCATTTAAGACAGACATTTGATGTGGTAAAAGGAAGACGCTCATCTAGACTCTTCTCCGTCTTGGCCCCTCGGTGGTGGAATGAACTTCCAGCTCAGTCACTGAGCACCTTCACACGGCAGCTCAGGACCTTCCTCTTTAGAGAAGATTTAGATTAAATTGTAATTTTCTTGTTGTCTAACTTTGTGTACAGAATCTACAACAGAGTGAATAAAATAGATGTATTCATAGTTGGGGTCCTAGTGAACCGGAATTGATCTCTTCATTGATGGTAACTTAAGCACGTTGTAAGTTGCTCTGGATAAGGGCGTCTGACAAATGCCGTAAATGTAAATGTAATGTGGATGACAATGAGGTAAAATAAATCAGTGACACTTGTGGCCTGGGCATGGGGACACCACTGTCTCCATCATCATATTCGAGCCATATGGATGTGGAAGTGACATTTTGGGTGACATTGAGATGTACGTATCTAATGAAAGCTCTTTCAGCCGTGTATAAATTCTTTATCATTTTAATTAACCACAAACCAAATGTCTTAACACTGAACACTCAAAAAGCAATTGGTGCTAAAATTGGCCCTTGCAGTTACATTAGACTCATGTCAGGACTTTTTTTTATGTATTAATAAATGTTTTTTAATGATCTCACAAACTTACATGAAAACATGGTGGGGGTTTTTTATGTGTCATGCCAAGCATAAGGGAGGAGGCGCAAACGAGGAACGATCGTGTTTAATAAATGAAAAGAACAAAGGCATGATGGCCAAAAAGAGAACAACGTAGCACAACCATCCAACTGAGCCAGATTAATGCAGGACGAGGGAGCGAGGGCGTGACCGGCATCACCATACGGTATCCAGCTCTTCATGTCATCTCAGTCTGAAATAATAACAAGAAATTATCCAGGTCACCATCATCAACTTCATATTTCCACCTTTTTCTTGCAGGTCCATGACTTATCATGTGCTAAATCTAAGGTCCCCACACTGTCTCCAGACAGTGGCCTTCACCTTCCAAGTCAGTTCTATCACCAGGCGGCCAGAGGGTCAACAAATCGCCTGAGACTGGCTCTCAGGGGTCCTTCTTCCTCTTCCTCCTTCCCATTTCTCTCGCTCCTCTTTTCCATCTCTTTCTCACTCTGGTGCCATTCCATGTTACTGCTGCTGAATAGCCACCACCACATTTTCAAGGTCAACACAATCTCTGTTGCCCGGTGGGATTCCTCTGTTGGGCTGAGAGGTTCTTCCTTGTTTTTTGGCGGGTTTTGAAAACCCCGCCTCTTCTATTTGTGTTCAGAATTTCAAATCATGATTCCCATGACGGTGATTCCAGTTTCCAAAACGCGGAATAAACAGACAGAAGCTCAATGAACTGAACGCCCAACTTTCTAACTGCCTGTAGTCACACAAAGAAAGACGCTCATACCAACCGACACCCGTCTCCAGTCTCCAGTCCAGTCTTCCTCAGTGGAAGGTCAAAGGCGTCCAGATCATTGAACATGAAGAGTCACTTTTATATGATAAAGACCTTGCCAGGCACGTCACACGTTTACAGCATGGACCAGACGCCCCTATCCAGAGCTCCTTACAGTCAGTAGTGGCAGGGACAGTCCCCCTGGAGAGGGTCCTGCTCAGGGACACGATGGTAGTAAGTGGGGTTTGAACGAGCGTTACTCGCCAGGCTACTACCAGCCTACCAGGCGTCCAGATCATCTTCATAAAAGGACACTTCGGTTTATTTGTCCCCCGCGAACTCACTGTCGTCTCCATGGGCCGTTAGGTGGCACGTGCGCCATGTCTCGTCTCCTCTTGCCGGTTCCCACGTCCACCAGACAGGCCATTCCCTGCTGATCTCCTCTCGCCGTGGAACAGCAGCATGTGACGGCTGCTCAGCTCCTGACTTCTCCCCTGCTAACCCACTTCTTACTGCCCCATTTTCCCGCTTCCAACATCCGGTTACGTAATATTCCGCTTACCAAACCGATGGTTCCTGATGAAACCGTCCCTCCTTCTCACCTGCCGCCGTTCTAGGAACACGAGATTAATGCCACGTTCTTTCAGCCTGAATTCACCGACCTGAACCACTTTCCAGATGAACTGATTCTTCTCGCCGGTCAGCGTTCTCATGACACAGTGAATCCGGCCCCAATACGGGGATCAATCACGAGGCAGCGCGGCGCGGCGGCCCCCTCGCCCGGAGCTTTCACAACGGCGCGCTGGATACAGAGTGAAGAATTGTTCCAGAACAAAGCCTCCCTGTGTCAGTGACCCTACTGAACGCCCCATATCCCGGTTCTGAGCTCAGGGCCGGTAATACGCCTCGGGGGGGAAAACCTCTTACCGTTCCCGGCTGGTCAGCGCGGGCAGGTTTAGTGTTTAACTGTACGAGCTAATGTTGAGTAGGTGCCCCAAACTAGACCTCTGAAGGCATCTACTGGGGCATCTAGTGCCATGATGTCAGGAGCAGATCCTTTATGTCCGGGTGGGTTGAGATATGGACATTTTGGGGTCAAGTCGACACTTCAAGATGGTTGCTGAGTTACTCAAACCACCTGCTACAAGATGAACTTGAAGATGTCAGAAACAATGCAGGACCCAACATTGCTTAAGACACCACACTTACTTTCCTCCCATAGTGCATCCTGGTGCCATGAAGAAACCAGGGCACCTTCTTCCCTGGCTCTGTGGTGCCATGGTGGGAGGTTTCAGTGATGGTTACCTGGTGAACACCACGAGATGATTTACATTAAAAACTCGGCCATCATGCAAATTCCTGCGGTAGACTTTACTGCTCCTTCTTTATTTTGCACGAAGCACATCTCCATCCCTCCATCCATCCATCCATTCATTCGCAGCTCGACCAATTGAGGAGCAGAGCTCGGTGTGAATGGGAGGAGGCAGCGGAGGAGAGACGGAGCGTGTAAAACTCGGCCCGCGGTGTCGGGGAGGGACGTGACGCCGGGAAGCCGCGGCGATGAGCGCGTCGGGGCCGCTTCTGCCGGGGAACCTCCCGGTCCGGGCCACCTCGGTGAGATGGAACTTCTCTCCGCTCCTCCGCCGCCGCCGCCGCCGCCGCGTTTTATTACGAACGAACGAACGAACGAACGAACGAACGAACGGAGCGTGAATCGGTTCCGACTCGGATCCATTTATTAATATTTCATGCAACGGTCTGGTGCAAATTGATGATGGTTTGTGGCGGAATTCCCACGTTCCGCTCCTTAATGCGCGCTGCGTTCGGACTTGGTCCAACTTTCCCCTTCCGGAAAAGTTATATCGGTAAAATAATTTCTGTTCGGCGGTTATGAACGATGAGTCGCGGGTTAAAAAAGCTCCGGTCATTTCCACGCCTGTCAGTCGCTGCGATTTCTGATCGTGTCTCTGGATGAGTAAAAAAAAAAAACGAGTTATTACGCCGATCTGCTTCTGAGTCCTCATGCTGCTGCTGTACGTGTCGTGTTGAGGGTTTTATTGTGTTGAAATGAATTGTGCTTCAGTTCCAGAATATTACCAATATCGGGGTGTCCCCACCCTCGGTCCTGACTTTTTCGGGGTGCTCCGGCTGTGGTTCTGAGTGTTCGTGTTCCTAGTTGCTTGATTGTGTGACCTGTTTTTGTGTCCTGTCCTGTGTATTGGCATATACAATATCTATTTTAAAAAGAATTAGAGTCACTATATTCACAATATTCATGTTGATTTTTTATTCATGTATTTTATTTACATGTATTCTAATAGTATTCTGAGTACATGTCACTGATGTGCTGCAACAGAATACATTTCTAAATACATTTGTGACAATGTTTGCTAGTCGTCAGATGTTTAGTTTTCATGGTCTCTGATCGCTGTAGTGTCGTCTGCACCGGGAGCAGAGACCTCGTCCCCCCCGTTCAGATGCTCTTTACGTTTTAAATACATGCTCAAGGTCCACTCGGCGTAATATGCAACGTGTCCACCTCCAGCGGAATGTGGACTACTTTGTGGAGGAAAGTCAGACCTCTGGAGATACATGAACTAGTTACATTTACATTTACGGCATTTACCAGACGTCCTTATCCAACCAGTAGTTACAGGGACAGTCCCCCCCTGGAGACACTCAGGGTTAAGTGTCCTGCTCAGGGACACGAGGGTAGTAAGTGGGGTTTGAACCTGGGTCTTCTGGTTCATAGGCGAGTGTGGTACCCGCTAGGCCACTGTGTTCCTCCTCATCCTCACAAGCCTGCATGCGTGTGGAGGTTCAGGCTCCAATTTTTGCTTTTTTCTTGCAGACCTTGGGATGGAGAATTCCGGAATGTGTTTTATGGGGGAGGATTTGCCCTTTGGTAAATGGGTATTGCAGTTATGGTATTAGTATGGTAATGGGACATCAGTTAACAAAGAATGAATTTTTCTTCAGCTGGAATTTTTCTCTGTTGGTTACAGACACAAGGTCGGGCTACTCAATATTTTTGTCATGAAAAATAGTTACCATGACAATCATGTTGGCATCAATTCTCATGGTGTCTTTGTCGAGAGGTTTGACCACAGCCCGTCATCTTTTTATGTCCTTGCATGTCATTCTGACGGAAGGAGTTTAGATGAGGAGCACTTGACATGACTTTTCATGACGATGTTCTGTTCTAGTGTCACAATGCGTCATCCCTGACATTCACGCCTGACGTGGAGCGTTCGCCAGATACAACAAAATTGACACTAAACCTTATCTCCGCAGCATATTGAATAAATTTGAATTTCATGAAAAAGCCCCTTTTTGTCCTTCAATTCAAAAAGGAAAACTTCCGCCCCATCAAAGTAGCGACAGGATCAATACTTTTTAGAGGTTGGACATTTCTGTATTACGAATGTAGGTAATATTCCAATAATTTGACCTTTAATCGGCAATAATCATAAACTATATGGCTGGGCAAATTGGGCGTGAAAAATTCTAATATACGGTATATGACGTTTTGGAATTAAGTTAGAAAAAGAGGAATTTCCCCTGATATTCAGCTTTCGATACCGTACAGGAGTAGAAACGTCCTGTCCAACGTGCATTTTTATAAGAAAATGTATTTGCATTGAAAGGAAATGGAGAAACGTGTCATTTTGTCCCTTTGTTTGGCCGTGTCCTCCCAGTTTATCCCGCCTCTGGAACTTGAAGGTCCTCTTGTTTGCCCGGACTGTTTGGTCGATCTCGGCCGGTGTCATGGCGGAGCATGGTAATGAGCGCGGTCCCGTCACGCGCCGCTGCGCCCGCGCTCCCACGCCGCAGGCCCGCGCTCCGGCTGCCAAGCAGCGGAGACGTGGGTGAGGGACGGACTCTGGGAGGTGCAGTAGGTGGGAGTTGTTAAAGGCGATGGAGGAGGAACGGAGGAACACCTGATGGAGCAGCCTTGAAAAAAAATGAAACTGTGGATAATCCAGCGAGCTGATCCATGCATGGACAGGGACTTAAGATGAGCTTACGTCCTGCTCTATATAAATGCATCTGTTTCGGGGCTTCAGAGCGCATAAGGATACGAATAATGAAATTAAATGACGATGCACGCAGGCTGAGGATGAAGATATGAAACTGGCCGTGCTTTCGTGTATTTCTTAATGGAATTGAAGAAAATTAGCACCATTCACCCTTTTATCCTTCCACGTCTTATGCTTCCGGTGCGTTTTGTAGGAAATCTGCATGCGGTTCACGTTTGGCTCATTTTGCACTCCAAAAAATCCTAAATAAATCCCCCAAATGAAATATGGTGCAGCTAAATACAGTTCCAGCAGCTGAGCGGAGCTGCTGGGTCTCACAACTACCTCGTGGAGTTAGATCGCCAGTGAAGATCCATTAATGAAACGTATTTCATTAGTAAAGAGTTCAGAAATGGGGGGTTCTGATTGGCCTGACCCCGCTGATGATTTAATCACTCCTACTGCTGTTCAGGAAGCTGTGAGCTCGGCTGGTGCGGTGAGAGCCCCGCCCCATTCACCGAACCCTCACCACACCCACCAGCAGCTAGAAAAATTCATTACAAATGATAAAGAATGTACGTGCATAATAAGACTCGAATAGAGTAATTAAAGAATACAGAATACTACAGTGTTATACTACAGCCCACTCTGCTGGGTCTTCGTGGCTTTGGAGGGTCATGGGTCACATTCACTCATGTCCCATTTACAGAGACTCTCTGAAAGGAGGGAAATAATAATGATTAAAGTCTGAATGCTTTTTAATGATCTTGTTGTCAGATGGGTGTAATGGCAGAAACACGGTTGATGTGTGATATTTAGTCGGAAAGGGGGTGATCCGGGGTGCAGGACGGGTGGGATCGGGCTCCTCGGGGTCCTATAGTTTTATAGATTGCAGCCAGTCGGCTTCTCCAGAGGGTGAGTGATCTTCTTGGTAATGTTGGATGCCTTGATGGGTTCTTGTTCTAAGCTCCTTCAGGAATCCATGCTGAACTGCTTATGTTACAGCATGACCTTGCAGTTTGGGCCCGTGGTAGCCTAGAGGTTAAGGAAGCTGACTTGGAACCAAAAGGTGGCGCCAAGGTCCCACTGAGGTCCCCACACACTGCTCCCCGGGTGCCTGTCATGGCTACCCACTGTCACTAAGGCTGATGGGTAAATCAGGATTGTCAAATCTCACAAACTAAGTGTAAAACACATGCAAGTTCAACAAGTTCACACGCTCATATGCAACACATGGCTTTTCTTACGCTTAGAAATGATTAACATTTACTGCACAGAGATTCCTGCAGCGTGTTTCACAACCGAATCAAAGCTCTTGTCTTCAAGCACGTGTTCCATGGATGCGTTGCGGAGGGAGTGCATGTGCAGATCCTTCACCCTCTGATCTCTTGGCCCGATGCAACTGCCAGATAAGATAAAGTAGATAAACAGAATAGATTTTCACACAGAAAAATCATTTGTAGGCAAATATGTAAGTATTTCTCAGGTCGCGGCACAATAGCGCCTCACTATGAAACCAGCGCGTCTCCACTGGGTCCTAGAGCCAGTCAAATACCAGCCAATAAAAAAAGACAACAGCCAATCAGAAAATATCAGTATTGTATAAAATGCAACACAACCAGCATTGAAAAGGCATCCTGGAATTCTTCACGTGTAACAAAATCTTCAGAATATTTTATAGACCCCTAAACGTTTACAGCCTGTTCACTGACAACACCTCTTCAGTATTGAAGTGAAAGTGAAGTGATGGTCATTGTGAGACACTGCAGTGCAGCACACGGTGACACAGTGCAACATGTCCTCTGTATTTAGACATCACCCTTGGTGACAGTGGGCACCATGACAGGCGCCCGGGAGCAGAGTGTGGGGACGGGACCTTCATCAAGGGGTCCTCAGTGGATTCGGACAGGCAACCTTCTGATTGTTGGTCCGTTTCCTTACCCGCTAGGCCACGGACGCCCAGAACATATTTCGTTATCACAGGATGACTGACATATTCTCACATTACGATCATGTCTCTCTCCAAATAGGCTAAATCATTTTGATAAAAGTTTGTGTGCCATATGTCAAATCTTTTCTTTCACAAGTCTGACTGCAGAGGACACTTGCAGTTACATGCTCTGGCTGCTGAAGGCTTAGTGGTCACTTATGCCCAGTTTCTGATGTCCTGGAGAGCCACTTCCTACTCCTATGACTGCCGCATCTACCGATCGGGTCCTCTTAGCAGTCCCTAAAACCCGGAGCTACAGAAGCACAGCCGGGATCTGGACTGGTGATGAACAGCCGTTTTAATCTCCTTCCCGCATCTGGGTTTAATACGGCCAGTGGATCACACTCACCAATCAACCAGACGACCAGAAGACCCAGGTTCAAACCACACTTACTACCGTCCTGTCCCTGAGCAAGACACTTAACCCAGGGGGGGACTGTCCCTGCACCAGCCAGTCAGCGCCGCAACATTATGTGGCAGTAAAATGAAGTCAGCTGACCACCCGACATGATCTGATGTATACTGCACGTGCGCTGGCATTTTTCAAGACAACAATGGCAGGATTCACAAGGTCCTAATTGTGAAAGGATGTGAAGGTTCGGGGAGCATGAAACATCATTTTCATAAATGGAGAGTCCCACGCTTATCCCGACCATCCCTGACCGAAATAAACAGTGAATTCCTGAATTTTTATACCCAGACAGAATATAACAAAGAATATTATTAAAGGAGTTCATTTTATTTCTTTTCAGTACAAGTTGTTCTCTTCATTTCATCTGTCTTTCCCTCTTCTGCAAATAAGCAATCATGTGACCTGTAAGGCAGAATCAGATAAGTGACCATGAAATCAGTTCACTTTTATTGTACTAATCAATTGTACTAATACAGACGTACAGTACATATAATATGTCATATATATGACTAAAAATATTTATATACGATATATAATGTATGCATGTATATACACATATATTGAAACATTAACAATTAAACATACTAAATATACAATAATATACACATTTGCGGCAATTCTATCCTATTTCATTATTTTTCCATTTCCATGGATCGTCCTAGACATAAATATGCAATTAATTGATGTTTTATATGATTGAATTATTTCCAGCTAAATGGCCACTAAATGGACATTCAGGGGACATTTTTCAAAATGTAAATCGGGTTAATAAGATGCCCTTTTGTAAAAAACTATTGAAGCAAACCAGTGATTTATCAAGCTTGCACAACCAGTGGATGGACTTCCATGGGGCTTGTGGTAATAAATGAGCATTAGAACCCATCAGTAAAAGAAATATGATAACAGGATGCGATGACGTAATGATTTTTCCTGCATGGCTTCATCAGCTGACTGCACGGTGAGGCTCATGATGAAGAGTCATGCCTTACAAAGACATAAAGCCAGCCTGTCCTCGCACCGAGTTACGCTCAATCTCTCCTTTTTTGGCCGGATCTGTCCGTTCAAAGGATTTCAGATCATCCCGATGACAGGATGGCCATCTCTGTTTATGACAGCAGGAATCCAGTCAAAGCATCCGGAACGTTCTCTCCTTCAGCAAAATTCCGGCACTGGAGGACCCTCGAGTCCATTAATCCTTCAGGCATCTGAACACACAACCGCACGCGGCACGATGCACACGTACGCACACATCAATTCCCAAAATTAGAAGATTAGAAAGTCATTAATTCGGCACGGCCTCTCGCCTCGGACTTCACACGTCGCCCACCGCGACATCCTCTGATAATCCCGCCGGTGCGGCCAGCAGATTATGCCGACTGATTCCGAAACCTCTGTTTGAGAAAATGAAGCATTGATCCACGAATGGATAAGCGGTGATATTATGCCCCAAGAATCATTAATAACCTTCCGCCATCGCTGTCCAACACTGTTTCTAACATAATTACAGGCTGAGCGTTCAGTTACGGTCAAAACTGCAGCACGTTCAGAGTCGCGGCGTGTCCCAGTGGCTCAAGTCTACCTCTACAGCGTCAACCAGAAGGTTGCCGGTTCGAATCCCACTGAGGTCCCCTTGATGAAGGTCCCGTCCCCACACGCTGCTCCCCGGGCGCCTGTCATGGTGCCCACTGTCACCAAGGGTGATGGTTAAATACAGAGGACAAATTTCACTGTGTGCACCGTGTGCTGTGCTGCTGTGTGTCACAAGAGACAATCACTTCACTTTAATCCAGAGCGATTTACAACCAGCAGTGACAGGGACAGTCCCCCTGGAGACACTCGGGGTTAAGTGGGTTTTGAACCTGTTACCCACTGTGCTACTACCAGCCTACTAGCTGTCTATGTGCATATTGTGTGTCTTGGCTACGTTTTAAGGAATAAGGATATCTTTTCTGGAGTAGTTTGAGGTTTTGTGTACGGCCACATCGTCTCAGCTCGTCACCGTGTCACCGTTGACCGCCTTGTACCTTTTGACTGGACAGCCGGCGAACATGCGCCGTCCTTTTCTTTCCTCCAACAAGTCTCACCTTTGAACCCAGAACAGTTTTTAGGTCTCAGGAGGGAAAACTACAGCCAGGGGTGCAGCACATAAACAGCGTCAGGTTGCCAACTGATGTTCAGCCATGACGGGGACGATTTCCCACCCAAAAAAACGCCTCACTTCATAACTCTATAAATCTAGAACTTGCGGCGCAGTTCCAGTGTTACTGAGGGGATGGTAAGAAGAGTCGCCATCGTCATCATCTCAATGCATTGCACATGCGCCGCTTAGCTGCCTCGCTGTACGTTTCGGAATGTTTATCTGCAAGGCAACAACTGAGAACACAGACAGCAGAGAAAAGAAATATTATATGTATATGGCTGTAGTTGAGGTGATGCAAGCAGGTATTATAAACATAATCTGTACAATAATAATGCTAAATCGGCGGAATTTGATGGAAGGTGCAGAGTAGATGGATAAACCACATGATCCGTTTCCTGGAGAAGCTCAGCGCGGCAGCTGGAATGGAGACACGGTGCCCTTCATTAATTACTGCATGCCAATTATTACACACCGAAGGACTGAAATGACAAATGGTTCATTAAAAAAATGCTTGTAGTGGGTCACAGTCATTAATGCACACAGTTTACTAAAACTAATTGTGGCTTCTTAAATGTTTTATTGCAATATAAACTAGTGTTTTAATAAAGCTACCTTGCTACCTTGTTATTATCTAATTTCTTTTATTTTATGGAATTTTTTTTACAGGTGGCCATGGTTCAGGAGGTTCCTCACGCGTTCCCTACGGTGGACGTGCCGGACCACGCCCATTACACCATTGGCTCCGTGATCCTGGCGGTGGGCGTGACTGGAATGCTGGGAAATTTCCTGGTCATGTATGCTTTTTGCAGGTACGTTGGCTGAACACAGGTGGGGTAAAGTTTAAAGTAAAAGGTTTATTTTTATTTGTCACGTTCATGACGTACACGTTCGGTGAAATGGATCCCGAACCGCACCATACAGACCGCCCGGAGGATAAAAACCATCATCTGAGCAGATGAGTGAGTGGAGACCTCCTCGGTCTTCCTGCTCAGCCATTGTTGAGCTGCAGAGAGGGTTCGGTCTGCAGGACCGGGTTCTAAATGGATGGGTTCGAGGACAAATTGTTTTTCCTCTCTCGACACCCCCACGTCCCCTCAGGTGCGGTTGGTACGATGGCCATATAAACGCAGCAGGGGCCCGGAGGTGGAGATTACGAGCAGGAAATGTTTGCAGAGGAGTCGTTAAAAGTTTTAAAGTCCTTTAATCCTCCCGACAGATTATATCCACTCTGCCTCTAGGTGGAGTTCAGCTCAGGTTTGACAGAATCAGCCAAAAGCCCCACGGACCAGACACTGGGGAGTGAAAGCCCCACCAAAGCGCCGCCAGCAGCCATGTCAGAGGGGTGGGGAGAGAAAAGTCAAAAATCCTTTGTTCTTCTGCTTCTTCTCTCTGCTGATTCAGGAGCAGGAGCCTGCGGACCCCGGCCAACATGTTCATCATTAACCTGGCCATCACAGACTTCCTCATGTGCATCACCCAGACACCCATCTTCTTCATCACTAGCATGCACAAGCGCTGGATCTTTGGAGAGAAAGGTATGATCCATTTTGAGATCCTTCTTTTCGAGTCATAACTAGAAACAGAATCACTGGTCATTGGTCAGTGTCACATGACAACCCGGAGATCAATCATCTCATTTCTCAGGCCTGATCCTCTACTGAGGCAATTAATTTTATTGGAGAGATGTTGTCATCTACATAGTGAAACTCCTGGTGCAAAAATGATTGTCGGAGACAAAGAAATCACTGAAGGGCCTTCTTTACCTTGTCTGTCAGTTAGTAGTGTCGTTAGTGGGCGTGGTCACTTTGACTGGAATTAAAGCGCCTGATAACCTGCATGTTGGTGTTGGTGGGCGTGGTCACATTCGCTGGAATTAAAGCTCCTGATAACCTGCATGTAGGTGTTGGTCGTGGGCGTGGTCACGTCTACTGGAGTTAAAGCGCCTGATAACCTGCGTGTTGGTGTTGGTGGGCGTGGTCACGTTCACTGGAATTAAAGCGCCTGATAACCTGCATGTTGGTGTTGGTAGTGGGCGTGGTCACTTTGACTGGAATTAAAGCGCCTGATAACCTGCATGTTGGTGTTGGTAGTGGGCGTGGTCACGTTCACTGGAATTAAAGCGCCTGATAACCTGCATGTTGGTGTCGGTAGTGGGCGTGGTCACGTCTACTGGAGTTAAAGCGCCTGATAACCTGCGTGTTGGTGTTGGTGGGCGTGGTCACGTTCACTGGAATTAAAGCGCCTGATAACCTGCATGTTGGTGTTGGTAGTGGGCGTGGTCACTTTGACTGGAATTAAAGCGCCTGATAACCTGCATGTTGGTGTTGGTAGTGGGCGTGGTCACGTTCACTGGAATTAAAGCGCCTGATAACCTGCATGTTGGTGTCGGTAGTGGGCGTGGTCACGTCGACTGGAATTAAAGCGCCTGATAACCTGCATGTTGGTGTTGGTAGTGGGCGTGGTCACGTCGACTGGAATTAAAGCGCCTGATAACCTGCATGTTGGTGTTGGTAGTGGGCGTGGTCACGTTGACTGGAATTAAAGCGCCTGATAACCTGCATGTTGGTGTCGGTAGTGGGTGTGGTCACGTTCGCTGGAATTAAAGCGCCTGATAACCTGCATGTTGGTGTTGGTAGTGGGCGTGGTCACGTTCACTGGAATTAAAGCGCCTGATAACCTGCATGTTGGTGTCGGTAGTGGGCGTGGTCACGTTGACTGGAATTAAAGCGCCTGATAACCTGCATGTTGGTGTTGGTAGTGGGCGTGGTCACTTTGACTGGAATTAAAGCGCCTGATAACCTGCATGTTGGTGTTGGTAGTGGGCGTGGTCACGTCGACTGGAATTAAAGCGCCTGATAACCTGCATGTTGGTGTTGGTAGTGGGCGTGGTCACGTTGACTGGAATTAAAGCGCCTGATAACCTGCATGTTGGTGTTGGTAGTGGGCGTGGTCATGTCGACTGGAATTAAAGCGCCTGATAACCTGCATGTTGGTGTCGGTAGTGGGTGTGGTCATGTTCAGTGGAATTAAAGAGCTGATAACCTGCATGTTGGTATTGGTTATAGGCGGGATCATGAGGAACTGTAATATTATTGGATCTTACGAATAATCACATGACTGTAATAATACAAGATGAATCCTCTGAGATGTATGAAATTCTTTACACAGGCTCTATCGCAACTTAGGTCAGCTCACTAAGGGTGACGGGTTAAATGCAGAGGACACAGTCCTTGTGTGTGCTGTGTTTTGTGTGCATCATAATGACTTTTACTTCACTTTCACTTTCACCAGGGTGTGTCACGTATTGACAGGACAGGTTTAAATCCTTTCGAATGAGGATTTATCAATCATACTTACAGGTGAATTCGAGTGAAAGCTGATGTGCCTAATTGATGTCACCCTTTAAAGTCTGTCATGCCAAAAAAAAAAAGATTTTTGGATGGCATGAAGAAGGGTTTAAGTGCCTTTGAAGGGGTTATAATAATGGGTGACAGAAGTGCTTGTTTAAATGCATCAAGAGCCCAGGGGCTCCTGGGAACGGCCGGAAAAACCTTAATAACAAGATCAGTCGCTGTGTTTTGATTGTGTCCTTGAACTTTTTTTCTCACATCAGAACCGTAACCAAACGCCATTTACTCGAAACCACAAAGGACCTTTGTGACAAGCTCCCTCCCGTCCTTTAAATCACTTAAAACAAAGTCACTGTCCCACTGACCAGTTGTTTTTACGCTGCAGCTCATTAGAAGCCGATTTCCCCTGACGGATTCTAGAAAACAGGATCTGGAAACAGCAGAGGTTCCTACAAACTCCTGGTGAAGAGTTACGACTCTGATTCAGATGCTGAGGTTCATAAATGAGTTGCCTGGTAATTTAACTAGCTGCTGGCAATAACCTGTTTCACGTCTCCTCTCTCCCTCCTCAGAGGAGAACATAATCCCATCGAGCAGTTCAGAGTATAGCCTATTTAAACTAGTTCTACCATTGCAAGTCTAATTGGACGTGTTGCATTAATAACGCAGAACGTGGTGCCCTGGTGCCTAGTAGTATAATTAAATACCACCACTATGCATGCTCGTACTTTGCTCGTATTTCAATGTTTGAAAGTAAAAGTAAAGTGATTGTCATTGTGCTGTCGGGCTGAAACCTGTTAAATGCTGATTTCTTGTTTTTTTGACGTTTGTTTGGTGACTGGTTTGGATCTTCTTAGCTTCTGTTATAATTGTGATCCACACCAAAAAGAAACCAACAACACAGGCGGACTATGAGCGATGGGAATTTCCACTGGACCGGAAAAGGGAACACTGGGGAACAGCTGCTTTGCTTTTCCTTTGATGTAGAATAAAGGAAAAATCCAGACATAAGACCATAGGCCTGATAAAAACATTTTGAGTATAAAAGTGCAGTCAAATTTGCCACTTTAAGATTATGCCCCTTAGCTCCTCACCTGGATTATAATACGTGTACAGATCCTTCAGACCAGAAGAACTTGTGGTATGATAAAGCAACTGATTGTCAATAATGGTCGTTGCGCAGCGCTTGTGTCATGCAACTGTGTGAAGTGACGAGTGATTAAAGCTCTCTATGATGCCAAAACGACATCGTGGCTTGATGAACCGGCTTCAAAAGACCTTCTATCTGTCTCATCATTGCGCATGGCTAAAGTCCGGGCTGCTGATCTCATTAGACCTTACACATCACTGAACGCTTCCACTCAGAGCCACATCTGGTTCTTTTTGGACGTTTTCACTCTTTAATCATGGACACGTTCTTATTGACCTTAGGAAGTGGAACAAACAAAGAACGGTTCAATAAACTGAAATGGAGGACTTTTAGCTCTGCTAGAGATGGATCTAGTTAAGTGTTTGTTGAGCCTCAACAAGGGTGATACATTTGCTCTCTGTGACAAGAACTTTAAAGGAACATTTATTCTATTGGAACTGTCGTCTGTCACCTTGAACCACAAGATCCTTTGGGCAATGTTCATTTCAGGCACATCACCGTGTCTTGTTTGGACACATGTCATGTGTTCCATCACATTCTCACTGGGGTGCATCAAGGTATTGTTCTTGGACCTCTACTCTCCCTTGGTTCTCTAACCTCTGCTATAGTGGTATAGGCTTCAATATTCTCTCACCTTGACCACGGAAATGACATCAACATTGGCCTTTCAGGCTGAACAATAAGGCCCTTGCAGCTGGTCCTTGACTGAATTTGATCA
Organism: Denticeps clupeoides; assembly: GCF_900700375.1. Taxonomy (NCBI): domain Eukaryota; kingdom Metazoa; phylum Chordata; class Actinopteri; order Clupeiformes; family Denticipitidae; genus Denticeps; species Denticeps clupeoides. Next base: position 719,941 of record NC_041721.1, read on the forward strand.
GTCACATGTCACTCCTGTATTGATCCTGCATTGTCACAAAGTGACAGCCTATGGTGGCCGGAATAAAGTTTCTGTCCCTCTTCCAGTGACACCCAATCTAAACCGTTCTTAATCGGGGCTCCTCACAGGTGGACTGAGATGCCACTAGAGCATTGGATTCAAATCCTCTTCATAGCCTCATCTATTCAACGATGAACTGTTGGAGGCGTGTACATCCTCCTTGCTTCCTCTTTTACAACTTGTCATCATCCTGGAGCCCTTCAAGCTCGATTGTTGTCCTGGTTTTAAGTCGTGTAATATCTTGTAATGCTTCAGCACCTGAAGGAAGCTCCTATGAACATAGGGAGAACATTCACTAAATGCAAAGCCCAGGCCAGGTTCACTTTATCATCATCATTCATTAAGTCATGGAATAAAAGGTGAAAGAACATCCATTTATGACTGCAGCTGCTATATTTTAATGGATGTGTTAACACACAAACACACACAAGTGTCACGACTACGGACTTACGGGGGAAGGAAGCACAGAGGTCTGACATTCTGGGAAGGGGTTTTATTATTAAATAAACAATAAACACAAATAAAGACGGGCGCGGTGGCCGAAAACAATTTAACTTAAATACAGATAAACTAAAACTAACCCGTAGGCGTGTGGCGATTGCCAGAACTCAAATTATAAACAGTGTTACCAACTGAAGTTCACGAAAATGCCAGCGACCCCGAGCGGGCGGAAACTTCCGGCATTTATGGGGCGTCAGGATTGGATTCAGGTGTGGAGCCCAGCTGCAGGCAATCCTGACAGAGCCCCCCCTCCAAGGGCTACGTCCTCGGAGCCCCAACAGTACCATCAGTGGAGGCGGCGGGGCGGACGGCGGCAACCACAGGGCTCCTGCCCTGCTGTATCCTCCCCTTGGAGGACCCGGTCCCTCGGGCTGGCTCCCCGGCGTGGTCAGGCGTGGCGGCCCCGGTGCCTCGGGCTGGCTCCCCGGCGTGGTCAGGCGTGGCGGCCCCGGTGCCTCGGGCTGGCTCCCCGGCGTGGTCAGGCGTGGCGGCCCCGGTGCCTCGGGCTGGCTCCCCGGCGTGGTCCCGCTTGCCGGCCCCGGACCCTCGGCCTGGCTCCCCGGCGTGGTCCCGCTTGGCGGCCCCGGACCCTCGGCCTGGCTCCCCGGCGTGGTCCCGCTTGGCGGCCCCGGACCCTCGGCCTGGCTCCCCGGCGTGGTCCCGCTTGGCGGCCCCGGACCCTCGGCCTGGCTCCCCGGCGTGGTCCCGCATGGCGGCCCCGGACCCTCGGCCTGGCTCCCCGGCGTGGTCCCGCATGGCGGCCCCGGTCCCTCGGCCTGGCTCCCTGGCGTGGTCCCGCATGGCGGCCCCGGACCCTCGGCCTGGCTCCCCGGCGTGGTCCCGCTTGGCGGCCCCGGACCCTCGGCCTGGCTCCCCGGCGTGGTCCCGCATGGCGGCCCCGGACCCTCGGCCTGGCTCCCCGGCGTGGTCCCGCATGGCGGCCCCGGACTCCCGTACCTGCACACAATAATCAGGGCCGATCCATCTGGGTACGTGTGGGCCCTGTCTCCACATGTCCCCTCTGACACGTCTTGTGTCACCCCCTGCCCCGCGCAGGGAGATTGTCCCAGAGCCTCCGGCAACTGTTCCAGGCACCCCAGGCTGGTGCCTTCTGGGACTATGCAGCCCCTCTCGCTGCATGGCCCTGGTGCCAAGGGGGGGGCATTGCCAGACCATCCGGCTAGCCCCTTCTGCGTCCGTTGGGACAAGCAGGCCCTCTTCCTGCCTGTCCCAGCTGGGTCCTCATGCCTACCCGGGGGCTCTGTGGCGCTCCACCCCTCTGGAGGCAGACGCAGGCCCATGCCTGGCCCGCCCTCCTCACTGGCTACCGGAGGACCCAGCTCCATCGCTTCCCCACCTCCCCTCCCCTCAGGAGGAGTCCCCAACCCGAACTGCACCCCCCCAAAAAATTCTTTGGGGGAGCACCCCCCCCGGCTGGACTTAGGGGTACCTTGGGGCTTGTCCACCTCGCCTTGGACCAGCACATTCGGGTCAGGAACCTCCTCCCTGGGGTTCGGCTCCGTGGCTGGGTCGCCATCTGGTGGACACAAAGAGGGGAAGTGGGGGCGACATACGGACACATATGCCACACAGACACACACAGACAGAGACAGACAGAAGAGAGGGTCGTCTGGCTCCCTCTCTGGGCTCTCCGGGACCTCCTCAGGGGGCACAGCCAGGATCTCGGGAGGAGCGACCTTCTCGTCGCCCACCAGTGCTGGGTCTTCTTGCCCCGGATCCTGACTGGCACTGGATGTGGTGGAGGGGCAGAGTTCGATCCCTGGCTCAGGCCGATCAAACTCCGCCCTCAGTCTCTGTTGGAAGTCCCGAAAACTCCTGTCTGTCTCTCCCTGCTGCCAGAGGGTTGTGCTCCAGCCCCATGCTGATCCAGTCAGACACGTGAGGATGGTAGTGATCTCGTCTGTGTCTGCTGCCCCACTGAAGGGTCCCGGGACAATTGGGCTGTCCCACACGGGGCTGGGCACGTCGCTGGAGATGGTGGTAGGTGTGTGGTGTGGAGGGGGGTGGACGTCTTCTCCAGCAGGTGTGGACGCTGGTGCTGCGCTGCCATTTTGCTGGGGAACGTCCGGGCAGAGGGAAGGCGGGTCGGCGACTGGAGCAGGAATGGAGGATTCCCTGCGAGGCAGTCCCGGCAGCGCAGTTGCTGGCTGGCGACCTCCCATCGCCCTCTTCCACCAGCTTTCCTCACACTGCTGGGAGGGACGTGGGTCTCCACGGACCTCGTGACGATCCTGGATGGGCGCGATGGGCGGAGCCATCCCGGCACCGACTGCCCAAACGGCGTCATCCTGGTCGTCGTCCGTGTCCACCTCGTACCCCCGGAAGTCACATGGGTCATCACGGACGTCGCGATGATCTCGGACGCGCACGCTGGGCGGAGCCATCCCGGCACCGACCGCCCACCGGAAATCCACGTCATTATCGCTTTCGTCATCCGTGTCCTCCCACCGGTGACTCCAAGGGTCGTCCACCCTGCGGACATCCTGGACCCATGGCGCGATAAGCTCCCATGGGCAGTACTCTGGCCATTCGGGCTGGAGGCTGCCCACCTCCTCGCTGGAGGAACGCCGCCGTTGTTGTTGCCGCTTCTCAGCCCCCTGGAAGTGACGTGGGTCCCCACGGACCTTGCGACGATCGCAGACTGGCGCGATGGGCGGAGCCCAACTCTCGTCTCCCGTGCTCTCGTCGTCGTCCGTGTCGTCCCAGTCCACGGGGAGCCTGGCCAGCAGAGCGCAGAGTTCTTGGCTCGACATGGCGAAGATCGTGGGGGTCGCATCTTCTGCGCTCGCTGCCCACGTCACTTCCTCGCTGCTGCCGACGCCAACGTCCTCGCTCCGCCCACTCACCCGCCGACGTTGTCGCTTCCGGGTTTCGCGGAGTTTCCCGGGGGTGACGTCATCACGCGGCGCCGCGTACCACGGCTTCTCGGGGAGAAATCGCTCCACCAGAACGGGCGGCGCGTCTCTCCCCTGGCGTCCGCGTTCGCCGCGCCGGGCTGCGTCCTTCGCGGCGTTTCTTCTCCTCTGCTTTCCACCTCTGCGCTTTTGGGGGGGTCGCTGGCATTCTGTCACGACTACGGACTTACGAGGGAAGGAAGCGCAGAGGTCTGACATTCTGGGAAGGGGTTTTTATTAACAAATAAACAATAAACACAAATAAAGACGGGCGCGGTGGCCGAAAACAATTTAACTTAAATACAGACAAACTAAAACTAACCCGTAGGCGTGTGGCGATTGCCAGAACTCAAATTATAAACAGTGTTACCAACTGAAGTTCACGAAAATGCCAGCGACCCCGAGCGGGCGGAAACTTCCGGCATTTATGGGGCGTCAGGATTGGATTCAGGTGTGGAGCCCAGCTGCAGGCAATCCTGACAACAAGCAGCAAAACACTTTAGCTCATTCACCCGATAGAGTAAAAAGCCTCTGATTACTGTTAGAGCATTTTTTAATTCTAAATCCTCTAATTGTCTCTTTGTAGCGGCTTTGGGTTGAGCAGTAGCTGCTGGATGAACGATGGGACGCCTGACAGTGTTGTGATTCCAGGTCACTTGTCCCTACACACACACACACACACACACACACACACACACACTCCAATCCCTCATTCATTTAATTCTACCTTTTCCACTCTCATTTCCTCCTCGGTTTTCTCTCCGTTTTACCTGAATCTGTTTGGGTGTGTGTAGGGTGGGTTTTATAGAGCATCTCCACCCACCATATTGTATTAAATTGGAGCAAAATCACTGCTTTATAAACCCGTCTGGGTTTTTTTGGTGTTTTTCTGCCTCCCAGCCTGTGAGATGTACGCCTTCTGCGGGGCTCTGTTTGGCATAACCTCCATGATCACCTTGATGGTCATCGCCGTGGACCGGTACTTTGTCATCACGCGACCACTGGCCTCCATCGGCAAGATGTCCCGGAAACGTGCGCTGGCCATCCTGGCTGCTGCCTGGGCCTACTCCATGGGCTGGAGTCTGCCGCCGTTCTTTGGATGGAGTGAGAATCTTCCTCTATTTTCTTTCCCTCTCCGCCCGACTTTCTTATTCGAGGTGGTTTACGGCAAAGGTTTACGTGAATGCGTACGTTGGTGTACGCTGTAATTTAAGGACGCGTGTTACATTGATGAAAGTCCTTCTTCATGGAGGCAAGATTCGATTTTTAACCGTCTTTCCCAGGCGCCTATGTTCCAGAGGGCCTACTGACGTCCTGTTCCTGGGACTACATGACCTTCAGCCCGTCAGTACGCGCCTACACCATGCTGCTCTTCGTCTTTGTCTTCTTCATCCCCCTCTTCGTCATTATGTACTGCTACTTCTTCATCTTCCGAGCAATACGCACAACCAACAGGTACACTGGCCTTGTGTGGTGGCATTTATGAGCAGGTCACATCCTGTTCTGCATGTCTCCAGGTTCTTGTTCTTCTTTTCACAGAGCCGTGGGCAAAATCAATGGGGAGAACACCAAGGACTCGGTGAGGAAGTTCAATCGGATGCAGAACGAGTGGAAAATGGCTAAAATTGCCCTGATTGTAATTCTGCTGTATGTCATCTCCTGGTCACCGTACTCCTGCGTCGCTCTGACGGCTTTCGCTGGGTAAAATATGGTCTTGTTCTTCGCTAAAAGAGCTTGCTTTGAATCAAACATCTGACTCCAGATGTCCATCTGCTGACATTTTGAAAAGAAAAGCCCTCTGCTAAACAGACATTTACATTTACATTTACAGCATTTATCAGACGCTCTTATCCAGAGCGACTTACAATTAGTATTACAGGGACAGTCCCCCCTGGAGCAATTTTAGGGTTAAGTGTCTTGCTCAGGGACACAATGGTAGTAAGTGGGATTCGAACCCGGGTCTTCTGGTTCATTTACATTTACAGCATTTACCAGATGCCCTTATCCAGACCTTATACAATCAGTAGCTACAGGGACAGTCCCCAACTGGAGACACTCAGAGTTACGATGGTAGTAAGTGGGGTTTGAACCTGGGTCTTCTGGTTCATTTACATTTACAGCATTTACCAGACGCCCTTATCCAGACCTTATACAATCAGTAGCTACAGGGACAGTCCCCAACTGGAGACACTCAGGGACACGATGGTAGTAAGTGGGGTTTGAACCTGGGTCTTCTGGTTCATAGGCGAGTGTATTACCCACTTGGCTTTGCCCTGTAAGACTCGGTTTTTATGCATTGTGCGGATCGTTGTGTATTCATGAATACATTTCTAATGTCACTGTCCCAGGTACGCCGACATGCTGACTCCCTACATGAACTCTGTACCTGCTGTGATCGCCAAGGCCTCTGCCATCCACAACCCCATCATCTATGCCATCACCCATCCAAAGTACAGGTACACCAGCAGTTTGAAACAAATCCGCTTAAATAAGACAATTTACACTAGTTCCCCAGTCCAGGGTCAGAAATACTTTCAAATAGTTCATTTCACCCTTTGACTATATGACAAAAATCATTATAAAATGTCATTTTCTAACCTCACATCTCTGCCCACAAAGTAAAGCGTCGAGCGTTTCCCACGTGGCTTCTAGGCATGAAGTTGCTAAGCAACGAGGAGTATAGTTGATGATGAAGGTTTATTGTCGCTGTTTTATTAATGTTGCTTTCGCGCTCCGTCTCAGGTCGGCCATAGCCAAGTACATCCCGTGTCTGGGCGTGATCCTGTGTGTCCCCCAGCGGGACCGCTTCGTCAGCAGCAGCTTCATGTCGACCCGCCGCTCCACCGTCACCAGCCAGACGTCCGAGACCAGCAACCTGAACCGCCTCGCCAAGACGCGCCTGTCGTCCGCCTCGGACAGCGAGTCGGTGGGGCCCGCGTCCACGGGGACACGTCCCCTCCGCCGAGTCTTTACTTCCTGCGGAGGCCTCACGCGCTCTGGTGTGACGTTGCAGGGCCTGACGGACACGGAGGCGGACCTCTCCAGCGTGGGCTCTCGGCCGGCGAGCCGGCAGGTCTCCTGCGACATCAGGAGGGACGTCGTGGACCGCGCCGACCACAGGCCCTCCAGCTCCTTCAAAGCCAAAGTGTGGAGACGCGACTCGGCCTTCTCGGACAGACCGGCGACCCAGAGTGCCGTCCTGGTGAGTCCTCAGCACGCTTCCATATGATTAAAGATGTGTTTTCCGGGACCGGAGGGGGTTTCTCATCATCTCCCTCCGCTCCTCTGGCCTGAACTTCGACACCACGTCAGATTACGGGATCATCTCAAATCCGCTCTTCTCTACAGTATTACAGAGAGCGATCAGCGACTCGGTGACGTCTTAAAGGTTATTATAGCTCAGCGATGGCTGCCTCTGGTACCCTACTTCCCTTCCTCCTGTGGCCACGCCGTCTGAAGTGCATCACTGTACGCGGAGTTTGTGTTCCGAATACATTTACATTTTACATTTACAGCATTTACCAGACGCCTTTATCTAGAGCGAGTTACAATCAGTAGTTACAGGGACAGTCCTCCCCTGGAGCAACTCAGGGTTAAGTGTCCTGCTCAGGGACACGATGGTAGTAAGTGGGATTCGAACCCGGGTCTTCTGGTTCATAGGCGAGTGTGTTACCCGCTAGGCTACTACCACCGAATAACATGGGAATTTCAAGGTCTACACGGATCTCCCGTCCTTCAAGCTGCTGCCATCTCTCACTGTCACAGATCATGTGTGATGTTCATGTATGGGACAATGCATGATGACGTGTGCACTAAAGTGGATTAAAAGACCCACATTAACATGCCCAGCATGACTCTTCTAATTCACGGCCCGCTGTGGATGTTTGTCATGGATGAGAACTGTTGTACTGAATTGTAATTACAGTATATATAATTATAAAATATGAATATTATTGTACAAATGTTTAGGAATGCATGTTGCTTTCTGTAAAATTGAGAATTAAGAGCTTTATTTGATAAAATTCTTCATCTTCATTTGACCACAGGTGCCCCTTCTCATTAATATACCATATACAGTACAGGCCAAAAGTTAGACACACCTTCTCATTCGACATGTTTTCTTTATCTTCATGACCATTTACGTTGGTAGATTCTCACTGAAGGCATCAAAACTATGAATGAACACATGTGGAGTTCTGTACTTTACAAAAAAAGGTGAAATAAGTGAAAACATGTTTTATATTCTAGTTTCTTTGCTCTGATTACTGCTTTACACACTCTTGGCATTCTCTCGATGAGCTTCAAGAGGTCGTCACCTGAAATGCTTCTCCAACAGTCTTGAAGGAGTTCCCAGAGGTGTTTAGCACTTGTTGGTCCAGCTCACCCCAAACCATCTGGACTGGGTTCAGGTCCGGTGACTGTGGAGGTCAGGTCTCCACTTTTTGTTAAGTACGTAACTCCACATGTGTTCATTCATAGTTTTGGTGCCTTCAGTGAGAATCTATCAACGTAAATGGTCATGAAGATAAAGAACGCACGTTGAATGAGAAGGTGTCCAAACTTTTGTCCTGTACTGTATATTAAAAACTTTCATTTTATTAGATGTGAAATAGAGGTGGATATAATATGTATAGATCTGATTTCACCTGTAACTATGAATCTCTAGAAGGGAGAATTCTCATTTCTCACAGTCATGGATAATGTGTGTTGAATGTATTGGCGAGATGTGATAATGGGTGTAAACACATCAAACTGTAATAGAATTTACATACTGCAGCTGGGAAAGCTGCCGTGGAATGATGAATTATTAATCATGTATTAACGATTCGAGGTGATGACCCGGTAATGTTAATGACTTCAGGTAATGTAGGTTAGAGCCCCGATGGGCGCGCTGTCACTGTCCTGAACTCATCCTGCTCTCTTCTCCCCGGCCGCAGACCATTTCGGACACAGACAGCATCTCTCTGGCCGAGGTCACCCACACCTCCGGAACGTCCCCTCTGGTAAGAGCCGCTGCCATCGATTTTCCGCTGTGCTGCCAATCAAACACGACAAGTGTGTTAATCGGCTCTGGCTCAGGCGCTCGGAGTTTCCATCAGGCCACGTCCCGTTCCAACCGATCCAGAGGACGACCGTCTGCCGTCCTGTCCCCAGGACACCATGACGGCCTTGATAAAATATGCTGCGTCACAAATCGATGGTGACCAGTCGATAATGTATTATGTGGTATTATGCCCTGCTGGTTAGGCCGCATGGCTGGTCCCCAATCAGGTCCTCACACCGTCACCGCCATTACACCGCATGTTGCCATATAAATTACTGCATTCATTAATGGATCAAAGGCGTGAAACGTCCACAGATGGGAGTCGGTGGAATTAATGAGAGTAAATAAGACTGAATAAGACAAGTCTTTTGGCACCCCTTGGTGTATTAAATGCCAATAATGGTCACACACAAAACCACCATCTGTTGTCATGAGGGTGACGTTCCAGCTGAATCAGGTGTCCCGGGGGAGAGGGGACCTGAATCTGGGCTGGACGGTGGCTGTCCGAAGAATCCGTTTTTTTTGCACGACCAATCCCGTCCTTTTCCTTCTACCTTTTGTTTTAGCTGCAGTCGAACCCGGGATGCATGTAAGCTTGTCTCAAGGACTCAAGGACGTGTGTGTCTCTTCCTACACGTCCAACTTTCTTCACACACGCACAGATCACACCGGGCAGAAGCTGCTTAATGATGAAGTGATAAAAAGTTGAATAATAAGGATTTGTAGGCCTGTTTGGACCATCTGATAAAGGGGGCGGTGGTAGAAGCAGACACGTAATCGGAAGGTTGCCGGTTCGAATACCGCGATCAAGGGACCGTCCTCACACACTGCTCACTACGGGTGATGCAGAAATAAATGCAGAGGACACATTTCACCGTGTCACCGTGTGCTGTGACAATGACAAAAACAATCCCTTCCACTATTAAAGCAGAGGACGGAGAAGTTCCGCTTGCCTCCCAGCGTTCTCGCCACATGACAGGGCGGCCGGGTAATTGGGACGATGAAGTTTGGACCAGTTGGTCTCCGTTTTTTTACGGCTGCGCGTGTTGAATAAGACATCACTGCTGAGGGACGGGAAATGAAGACAAATGAATCGCGCTCGTTGCGAATCGTCTTAAGATGTAGGCGAGGCTCCAGAAATCGTGGTAACGGCCGGTAATTGATCTTTCAGACGGACTTTAAACAGTCCTGATGCAGCGAAATGTCACAGAGGCGCGTCTGAATACTAATGAGTGGCGGCGTGGGCCGCGGGACCAGAGACGAGGTCGAAGTGCAGACACTTTATTTATTAATCTTAGGGCTGTCAATCGATGAATTAACCCATTAATCAGGCCATGAATTAATTATGATGAGTTAAAGCTTGCTATGCTGTATAATTTAAACTACGAGAGGGACAAGGGACATCTGGTCCTGCTTTTAAATAAAATGGAAATTTACTGTTTATCTGGTTTTCTCAGTCGTTCATTCTGCAACTTCTTCTTGTTACGGGCTGATTCAGATGGTGCACCAGAAATTTAATCCCAATGATTTCATTACTTATTTAAAATGGTACGTGTGGGTCGTTTTTTCATTATTCGTGACATCTCTTCACTCCTCCATCGAAGACCTGGTTTTGAAGTTAATCTGTGCTGTGATCACATAGCCAATAGCCTTCCGTCAACTTTTGGCTTAATGCTGTTGTGAGGTTAGCTAACATTCACCTGCCATTGCAGTGTGCGATCCCGATCCGCCAAGGTGCCACTGAGGTCCCCCAGATGAAGGTCCCGTCCCCACACACTGCTCCCCGCTTCACCGTGTCACCGTGTGCAGTGTTTCACAAATTTATGAAATATGATGCACATTATAATTATTCACTCTCATCAACATTTTTGGGAAGATTTCTGCCCATGGTTCTGAAAAATCTTAAGCATTACAACTTATGGACATGAAAATGCTGAATAGCATATTGCATATCTTCGTTCAAATATATATCAAATATCTTCAGGGCCCTGCAGAAGGCCACACCCACCTCCACGGCGTTTGCACCCAGTTAACATACTGATGTGTGGTGGGCTGACATGGAACGGGACCTCTTAAGACGAGGGCTGAAAAACGTCCCCTGAAGTCCCCTGAACTCTTCATCAACCTTCTGACTTTTCAGTCTTTTTTAATATTTTTACAATGCGTGTTTTTTTCTCGTCATTCATGTCCTGGTTGTCTATGTGTCTGTCCATCCCTCTGCAAAGGTATATCGTCAACAGTCGGAATGCCCTGGAAGAAAAGTAATTCTTTCGTGGAACGTTTGTGTTGACGTTTGTACGAGGGACCCAGTGATCATTTTATCTCTCATTCTTCTGTCCCCGTCCCAGGCTTCCTTCAGCACAGGGCACTCCAGCAGAATTCCTTCCATCATCATCACGTCCGAATCCAGCTCCGCCCTGATGCCACCTGGGAAGGGTGTGGTCGTGCCGGGGTCGCCGCCACCGGACCCCCCCACGGGGGATTCAGCTTAACCTCCGCTGCTTGCTCATTTCCACGTCAGGACTGAACGCAGCCAGCATGGATTTTATTTATTATTTGTACTTTTTGTAATTTATGGTTTTACGCGTCACTTTTGCTGTAGTGCAGTGGCTTTATGTCGCAGGTTTTTGTGCGTGTTTCCGGTTCAGCCCGATGGGGCCGGAGTGCAGGAAAGCTCAGGAAAGCGCATCACGATTCAATCCGACGAATGTATGCTGGACCCCCCCATGTTGACCCCTGACCTCTGGTTGATGTTCTCTGTGGCTGAATGTGATCCCGGTCCGGTTCTCTGGTCCGGTTCTCTGGCCTTCTGTACTGTGAAGCCCCTTTGCGTACACATTTTTTAAAAAGTTTATGGAATAACAGATAAATGAATGTATGTCATTCATTCGCATTTGGTTTTATATACAACGCGCGTTAGAAAAATAATATATTGGTTTTTATTTACATTGCTGTTTCCTTTTAAAATGGTTTGTGGCTTATATACTTTGAAGTGTGATATGCAGCAGTTGCATAAAAAAAATTGAGTTATTCTGTTTATAAAAATAATTGCCAAAGGGTCGTATTACAGAAAGCAGCAGATCCTATGGTGACTGCTTGGTAACCATGGTAACAAGGGCTAGGGCCTAATCCTAATTTCTTAAATCAGTGTTACCTTCTCCAAACTTTCACTCACCACCACATGGTGTTATCCATAGCTGAATGACGGATCCTGAAGATGGTTTGGAGAGACCGACCCGCTGACCTTCTTGGATGAAGATACGAAGGCTTGTTTTGGAGGTTGATTAGGAAGATCTGAGATGGATGGGTTATAGCAGCACTGCAAGCTAAGAGAAGTTGTTGAAATTTTCTGTAATATGTCCCCTGACCAACATTCATTATTGAACATTTGCTTTTGTTGCAATCCAATGCAATTGAGATACTGCGACACAAACACTGTGCACAATTTTACACGTCTACTATTCACACTTCCACAGGAAACGTCATTCATCTGATGTGCAGCACCAGTTTCAGGTTCATATGAAGCTCTTTTAATGCCTTTACCTGCCTTGCATATCTGGACACTGCAGTTGTAACGGATAAATTCTCCAGGTTCCACTGCCACTCTTCCCTGCCATCTCGACATTTGCTGTATATTTAGAGTTCCTTGTTCCTTCATGAATGTTCTTGACCGAATGCAGGAGATTGGACTGTTCAATGTGTTCAATGTTCTTGTCTTGCTCCGTTTTTATGCAATACTGTAATTATTATTTTATTATACTGTATTTTTATTTTCCATGAATTAGAACATATTATTTCGAATCATATATGGATATTGAAGTCTGTACAAATAAAAAAGTAAGTAAATGGGAACATTTTTGATCCATTTTTGTCATCCCGCAGCCTGCAAAGCCAACAGACAACGGCTGAGCATTTCGATTTTGTGGATGTTGTGGGCGCTTAAGTGGAATGACTGTGCCAGACGTCTCGAGATTGTTCGAAAAACGCTTTTAAAAATAAAATTATGTTGGACGAACTGGGCCGTGGCACGTCCGTTCAAATTCTGCCCCCCAGAACACTCTGACTGTCAGGGTCACTTATTTCACCGCTCGATTCGGTTTTGATCGTCGGTGCCTCACGATGTATCCCAGCAATTTTTCTACATGACTTCACGTTATGTTTCCGTCAGTGAGATGAGACGTCTCTGAACCAGGCATTTTTAACTAGAAAATCACCAGGCATAATCGATTATGTTCTGCACTGCATCCATACAGAATCGACCACATCGATTATTAGATTAATTTCAACATCAGTCCACATGCAAGTCTGCGGTCACTGAGTACGTCGTGCAGTTTACAGGGTCAAGATTCAAGAGATCAATCGTTACACAATTCTCTGGACAACAACAGCATGAGATGATCATGCAGGAGACTGGACAATTGTTACGTCCCCGGTCTAGGGTCAGGGACATAACAAATGGAAAACGATGCAACAACACTTAAGGCTAATACTTTATTACAACAAGGACATTTAAACAACAAAGCACACACAAAACAGGTCGGGGCAGTCTAAGTCTTGTCTTCTGGTCCTAATCCTTCACTTCACCAACAACATTCTTCTCTCACACCAACATTCTATCTTCACCAACAACGTCCTCTTTTCTTCCTCACACCACCTTCTCCTTTTCACCAACATCCTCCTCTCTTCACCAACATCCTCCTCTTGTCCCAAAGCAGCTGCCATTTTGAATCCTCTTCCTTATTACAGCCCACCAATCATGGCAGGAAGTGGGAGGAGTCCAATCATGGGCTGATGAGGAGCCACCCTGCAACATTAGAGACAGAAAGAGAGAGACACACACAAACACAACAGAAAACACCCATAGTCTGCCACGGGACGTCACATAATTAAGTGAAAGTGAAGTGATTGTCATTGTGATACACAGCACACGATGACAACGTGTCCTCTGTATTTAACCCATCACACTTGGTGACAGTGGGCACCATGACAGGCGCCCGGGGAGCAGCGTGTGGGGACGGGACCTTCATCAAGGGGACCTCAGTGGCACCTTGGCGGATCGGGATTTGAACCGGCAACCTTCTGTTTGCGGGGCCGCTTCCTTAACCGCTAGGGCCACCACTGCCAAAAACAAACTAATGTCTGTAAACTGTGGCGCATGAACATTTCTAATAATGCAAAAGCGGGACACGTACGGCCTCAGAGGAAGGAGTAGAAGGATGAAAGATGACCAGGCATGAAATTTCATAAAATGTCAAATGTGAACCATGCAGAAACCTCACCTGAAATTCCAACCTTGTTAGATTTTATCTAAAAATGTACGGAGGGAAAAATAAAATTGTCAAGTTCATTTTTGTAAATTTTGTACCCCTGAGCTCGGTTTTGAGTCCTCTGCTGTTTTCTTTAAACACACTGCGAATGGGGCTCATAACTGAACGTTTTCATTTTCAGTCCAGATAACGTGGAAGCCTGTTAATGATGAGGGTGTCCTCTCGCCGTGATGTTTCCAGCCCATTTCACAGCGGATGCTGACTTCATTAAGGCAAAGCCTTTATCAGCAACTGGGTCATTATACCACGCTGTTACGTAACCTTGGCCCTGTTGTCAGAATGCATCGATCTTTACACTGAAACACACATGAAATCAGTACCTCAGCTCACCAGGTCCAGCTACTCGCCGAGGTTCGAATGTATGTGGGTATAAGCAATTTAACCTGAGCACTTGGTACTAGATGGAATTCTAATCTGAATAAATCATCTTGCTTTGGCGCCTTTGGTAGAAGCTCACCTGGGCTTGCTGGCAGCCCTTAAATTCATATGTATTAAAGGAGTTTGGTGTTTTACCGAACTACTGAGGTGCCTGACACGGGACGTGGCCTGGCTGACGCGCTTGATGTAACGATGCTATACTCTGTTGGTTCCGTTATATGCTACACAAATAAATGAACCTCGATGTCTAATACAAAAATGTCCATTTATTCCAAAGCACTTTGCAGATATCACCAGTTAGCAGTTGGAGTTGGAGGTACAGCAAACAGTCCAGTAAGAGCTGGCGTAGCATTCGTGCAAGCGGTCAAAAAACCCTTTGCCCTTCCGGGTCAAACACCTACCAACAACAGTTTGTGCTACCTTTATACCTGAATACCTGCATGCGCCACCCTGTGTTCCACCTAGGATATTACAACCATTAACCTTGCAACATTTGGCGGCTACAATATGGATTTACATAAAATATATTCTTCTCACCACACTCTCAGATTTAGGAATTACAGGAACTATACTAAATTGGTTCACCTCTTATCTTCAAGACAGGTCTTTCAAGGTATCATGGGGAGGTGAGACATCTGTCCTCTCTAGGGTAACCACAGGGGTTCCACAAGGCTCTGTCCTTGGCCCCCTTCTATTCTCAATATACACTCACTCACTTGCTCACATCATCCAATCACATGGCTTCTCTTATCACTCTTACGCTGATGACACCCAGCTCTAATTTATTTTTATTTTTTTTTTATTTGTCTTTCCTACAAGAGATGCCACTATTGCGACAAAAATTTCAGCCTGTCTCTCAGACATATCGGCATGGATGTCTGAGCGACACCTCCAACTCAACCTATCCAAAACTGAGATTCTGATCTTTCCGGGCAACAATTCCCCTCAGCAAAACCTCTCAGTTCAAATTGGCTTGCTACTGTTAACACCCACGGCATCTGCAAAAAGCCTTGGAGTTTGGATCAACGACAAACTGAGTCTGAACCATCACGTTGCTGCGATCTCCAGATTCACTCCAGGTTCACTCTCTACAACATTCGCAAGATTCGCCTTTCCTTTCACAACAGGCTACGCAGCTCCTCGTCCAGGCAATGGTCATCTCCAAACTCCCCTATTGTCACCATAAAACCACGCTTTCTCTGGAAGTTTGCGTACTTTGATGTTTTGTCTATACAGCACATAGAAAGCCTGTACAGCACATGTGCAAGGCCACCTTCTAATGGGAGTTGAGGGAACTGCACACTGGCCAAAGTTCCCCAGGACAGGCCACCACACAGTCACCGCAACGTCCCTGCATGGCCCTTCTGCTGCTCACTTCCATGGAGAGTTATCAGGTTAACAGCCAACTGGTTCACTTCTTATTACTTTGTTGATCGCTATTCAACATTTAGATCCAAAACCAAGTCGGTTCTGGAAGACCAGAAGTGGTGGTATTTTGAACTATGAAAAGTGATCATGTGACACTGAGGTTAAATTTGAGGATATTGTTTGGTTTTTATAACAAAAACCCACAGTTACACATTTATAATATATTTGTAACATGGTTGTTATGTGTGAAATATTACCCATCATGCACGTGTGTACTACATAGAGGGCAGTGGTGAGCTGCGGTGGCTATAAACGTCCAGGTATTATGTAACACGCAGACATGAAAGATGATGTCAGCTCGGTGTGCCGCAGGTTAAGTGCGGCTTAGCCCCGACCACGACTGCAGGCTGAATATCTAAACTTACAGGATTTGTCCATTCGTTCCTCGGGTCCTCCGTTATGAGACTCTTTTCGGGGCCCGTTTGGGGACATTTTGAAAAATGTGTCAGCCTAAGAAGTGTCTATATTCTCCCACGTGAATCATGGTGGCCCTGGTGTCCCGGGTGTCCCCTTACATGCCATAAAAGGGTCCCAGGGCCGGAGTGCCATTGCGATCGGCTGCGGGAGGCTATTCTTAGGTTGTCTGTCCAGGCCGTCCTAGCAGGCAAGACCTCCACGTCCTTCTGCTTTGCTTCTGCTGCTTTTCGGTTTAAATATTCAGCGGGCTTTTGGTGGCTTTGGCTAAATTGAGGGCGGGGCTTGGGCTGTTTGCTCTAAGATCTAAAGTCTCATTTGCTTGAAGGGTTTTCCAGAGGAGGGAACAGAATAGATTAACTCTTACCTGTATGTTACTCTGGTTTTGGCTTATTCGCTCCTATTCCGCTGTTTTGTTCGCATTTCCGTCACTGGCCGGTTTAACATTTTTGCTTGTTTTTGTTGCCAGGTTGTAGTTTTCTCTTTCAATTTTATTTGTTGTGCTGGATTTTTACATTTTATTCTTTCGGTTGCTGATTTTTTGCACATTGCACGTTTTGTTCGATGCATGTTTCTTTATTCCATCTCCGCGCTTGTTTGACTGTGCTTATTTGTCCCAGCTGTGATTTTTTTTGTTACTTTACTCACACTCCTCTTATTGTTGGGTGCAGAGACTCCTCCCTGGGTCTTTACCCCACGCCGGCAGGGAGAGAAGAAGCTCGTCACCTGCGCACAGATCAGACTTTCTCGCCGAAATGAGCAATTACACCATCACCCTGAGCGGTCCAGCACCCTGGGGCTTCAGGCTGCAGGGTGGCAAAGACTTCAACATGCCCCTCACCGTCTCCAGGGTAAGAGCCCGCCTAGTAGCTTCCAACATGGCCCTCGCTGACCGGACACTTCTCACCGGTCTTCAGAATCAGGGATTCTGAGTGACTTTGGAGAGAATCCACTCTGCTTCAGTCATACTTCTCCCAGGGTTTCAGTGGTTGGAGAGGCATTTTTTGGAAAGTGAATATTTAACGGATGAAAGTGTGTGGTGATATGTTCACAGTGCCTAAGAATAGCATTCGAGTAAAACTGATCCTGGGAAGGGGGCAGCGCTGCAACCCCTGAGGATCTGATGTGGTTTGCAGGAACCGTCCACTTCATGATATTTCGCTGAAGCTGCTGCTCTGGAGCACAACATGGCAACTCAACAATACTTGGGAGTTTTTATTTCATTTCAACCTCTAAATACACAGAGGCCATTGCTGGACATGCATAATGTTCTATGTAGAACGTGTTCTCGCATGTGGCAGTGAGGGAACCCTTCTGGAAAGAGAAACACTGGCATCGTTTGAGGAGGAACACAACAGAGGGGGTTACGTCAGGGTCTATAAATGGGACTGGACTCCCACAATGTCCTCATTCTTGGTGATTTATAACTCTTCCAGATGAGAATATGAAAATCCGTAATTTGGTTATTGCTGCAAGTCGAATCATTACGATATCTGCAATATAGCGGCATCAGCAGGGACGCCAGGCCTCCATATTAGGCGAGGCTCTGATCAAAGATAAGTGTTGAATCTATTAAAACAGTAATGTCCCTGCATTAAATTAGAGCAGACACCAAGACGATGGAATATAATCTGATTCAGACCCAACCGAGTCTCCCTCCGCTCAGGATCTGGTGAAATGTCAAGTATCCTGAGCTGTAAAGAAATGACGTATGCTATATGTTTAATAAAGTCTGTATTAAATTCCGTTATGACAGATTTCCCACTGTTTATTATTGACAAATGGATTTACGTGTGAACAGCAACCTTTGGAAAATGTCATTTGAGAAAAACAAGTCCTCCTCCTTGTCCTCCAGGGCTTAAGCTAACTGTGTTCCTGTAGAAAATCCACTGTGCTGAAAGTCAGAGTTTATTAGCCCACGAGGAACAGCTCGGTCATGTGACCCAAAGACCCGACTGGCAATATAAACCCAAACTTCATATTACACAACTCTAGTAATAATCAGATCAGTCCCTGACGTATGGATGCTTGCATTATACATCCATGGCCTTGAAAAAGGAGCCTGGAGCATCTGGTGATGAAACTGGAACTCCCTGTTTGGCAGAGGGAGCGTGATGTGTGACGTCTGACGTTTTTGGCCATCGATGCAAAAATGCACCAAAATGGCTCGCAGTGGCCTAGTGGGTTTTACACTCAACTAGGATACAGAAGAGGACAAAGTCCCAGGTTCAAACCCCACTTACTACCATCGTGTCTCTGAGTGTCTCCAGGGAGACTGTCCCTGTCCCTGTCACTACTGACTGGATAAATGTCAAAAATGTAAATGTAATGCATGGCAAAAGTACAGTTCAGGCCAAAAGTCTGGACACCTTTTCATTCAACATGTTTTCTTTATCTTCATGACCATTTACGTTTGGTAGATTCTCACTGAAGGCATCAAAACTATGAATGAACACATGTGGAGTTCTGTACTTAACAAAAAAAGGTGAAATAAGTGAAAACATGTTTTATATTCTAGTTTCTTTGCTCTGATTCCTGCTTTGCACACTCTTGGCATCAAGAGGTCGTCACCTGAAATGGTTCTC
Organism: Denticeps clupeoides; assembly: GCF_900700375.1. Taxonomy (NCBI): domain Eukaryota; kingdom Metazoa; phylum Chordata; class Actinopteri; order Clupeiformes; family Denticipitidae; genus Denticeps; species Denticeps clupeoides. The sequence goes on from NC_041721.1 coordinate 738,593, forward strand.
CAACAGTCTTGAAGGAGTTCCCAGAGGTGTTTAGCACTTGTTGGTCCAGCTTCATAGTTTTGATGCCTTTAGTGAGAATCTACCAACGTAAATGGTCATGAAAATAAAGAAAACACACTGAATGAGAAGGTGTCCAGACTTTTGGCCTGTACTTTTGCCATGCATTACATTTACATTTTTGACATTTACCAAACTTTTGTCCTGTACTGTATGTCCCTCACCTCACATACAGTTCTTCACATGTTGTTATCATGACAGCATAAATGATCAGTTCATGAATGTTTGCTACATCATACAGTACGTAGTGCATGTGGTCTAAACTCATTGTGGACGTGGCACCATAAGGAACCGTCTGAGGTGAACAGATGCACGTTCCACATTTTACTCTGCATGGCGGCATTCAGAGGTGAACCGGGTCTCCACTCAGGTTAAAGTGCCTGAGTGGAGTGCTGATTTGTAGGGGTCATGTGAATCAGGGTCAGTCGGGGTCAAGGCCTGATGCTCTACAGAGCTGTCGTGTGTGTATGTGCGTGTGTGTGTTTGTCCATATTTTTTGAAAAGCAATTTATAGGACATCTATTTAATGGCCATGAAGGTCTAAGGTCCAACTTGACCTTGATTAGCCTGAGGTGGCAGGGTGAGCGAAAGCTTTCTGGCTGGTTGGTTCTCCTGGAGCTGGACTGAGGAACCCTGATGTGTGAAATGGGTCGCATTCATGAAGAAAATATCTATCGACCTCGGCACGTCCTACCCTAAACATCTTGTTCAGTGCACGTTGTCCCTCTTTGAAGAATGAATTGCTCTGGTATCTGAAACGGCCTTTTCCTTGGTGATTAGGGACGAGGTCCCTGTCCACAGCGCATTCGGATTTGTTCCTCCGCTCGGCAAAGATAATTGGCAAGCAGAGCCGAACGTCTGTACATGTGGATGAATTTCATTTTTTTTCAAGCACGTCCTGTCGATTAACCCCTTAAAGCCAAGAACGGACCTCTTACAGCGTTTAGCAACTATACAGTAACGCATTTACCACGGTGACAACATGAAATATGGAGATCGGCCCAGATGTCAAGAGGTTAAAGTTCAAATCATGTAGAGACACATTAAAACCTGAATCTGCGGAACCACAGCAAACTTGCTTTCAGTCAGAAAGATCTCATCATTCTTCTAGTCACTGAGAAACCCAGAACCTCTGATGACAGCAAAATCAGAATTCAGATTCTTAAGCAGACTGTACATGAGGTGTATCTGCACATACCGTACCCTTCTTCTGAACTAAATACGGTCCCCTGCTGTACTGGTGATGCTAGACACTGTCAGCGAGTCACTCTTTCTACACACAATATTGGGCTTCGTCGTGTAGAAAATGAACGTTTCTGTGCAATTGTGTAGTCCAAGATGTCATTTATTTTTCAGTGAAAAGGTCGTTTGTAAGTGGAAGTGGCCGCATTTCACCAGCCTTCGCTAAGCTTTCCTCCTCGCGGGTGCATCCAATCGCATCACTGGTGAGGAGCAGGAGCAGGTGGGGAGGGGGCGGAGTCTAGCAGCGCGGGGTCATGCTGAGGGGGGCGTCGTCGTCACCCTTTATTTTTATCGTTTTAACGAGCTGCCTGTAAGTCTAACCGGCTCCTTGCAGGTTTCATTTCAAAGATGTTAATTGGCTTTTAGCATAAACTTGTAATATGTGCTCACAAATTAATTGAAAGAACATTTTAGAAATTTTGGCTCTGTTTGCCTTCCTAACATTTAATTGGGTAATCGAACATCACACAGCAAATTCTAAAGAGCAAAGGAACCTTGTTTCATTTTGGGGTGATAACAGTAGGGTTGGTTGGGACGTCTGTGTGTCCACAGATCACCCCTGGCAGCAAGGCAGCACAGGGGAACCTGAATCAGGGTGATATCATCACAGCCATCGATGGGGTCAGCACAGAGGGAATGACCCACCTGGAGGCCCAGAACAAGATCAAGTTGGCCATCCACAAACTTGCTCTCACCATGCAGAGGTATGGAGCTACAAATGCATCAACCCTGAATCAAACTCACCCTCGTCAATATCATCCTTATCACGCAAATGTATCGAACTCACACTGACAAGAACCCTCTATTTATACCAAACTCACCCTCACCATGCACAGATATCAACTAGGGCTGGGCAATTTTTTTTTTAATGATTCATTTAGCTATTACTTTTATGCCACATCAACTAATCTAACAAATCGATTTGATCTGATTCTGGATTATTTCCACATTAACTGACTGTAAGAGCAATTTATGCATTTTGATATCATATCAGAATGCAAAAAAACATACATTTCCTAACATTCCAATACGTGTTTATTGCTCTTCAACTCCAAATTACAAAATAAAATTAAAATAATAGAAAATTATGTGCATTTGGTAGCATTTAATAAGAATTCATCCAGAATTCTTTCTCAGCACAATAACCAATGTAAAGTTGGCGGCTTGTTTTATTGCTTTTATTAAAATGAACTGCAGTAACACGAGCTGGCAGCCCACCATGGTGTCCTTCCTGAAGACAAAAACACTTAAAAATATTCCCATGTGTTCCTAACCCACCCTCCACGCCCAGCCCCTTCCCGATCTCCTACGCCTGTTTTCCATCCTCTAAAGGTATACCTGCACCGGCGTTCCGGGTCCGGTCTCCATGTCTGTCGCTCTAACTTTGTGTGGTGTGAGCGTGAAGGAGTGTGTGTGTGTGTGTGTGTGTGTGTGTGTGTGTGTGTGCAGTCCATGCTAGCAGGTCTGGTTGCAGTCGGGTGTAGTCGTGTGTACGTTGTCCCCCGTGTGAGTGTTCCTATCCTTTCCCCGTTAACTGCACTTGGGTCCCCCCGTCCAAGGTATCAACCTGAAGAGGGTTCACCATCCACCATCACCAACAGCATCATGTACAAATCTCCCCTTCACCCTGCAGACGTACCAAAAACCCACCCTCAGCAGAACCCTATTCACACACCAAACTCACCCTATTCATTATATTTTTAAAAATGACATTCAGTAGATTTCCAGATCAGAACAAATTTCAGCATGTTTCAGTCTTAGCACCTGGTCGGTTTTCTGCGGTGAAACTAGTCGCTCAGCGACGCGGTTTATCGGAATATAGTAAATAAAATGTTTGGTAAAAAAGAAGTGGGTAATCACAGCTGTGAACAGTAATTGCGGGGCGTTGCACAAGAAGGCACCACAGCGAGCTCGGCAGCGATTCTTTTCTGCTGTAAGACTGTAAAAGAAGGCAAAAACAGAATAATCTATTTTCCTGGGAATGCAGCAACGGTGGCCTGGTAGGGAAAAGGCAGAAGTGAGCACAAGGTCAAAGAACGGAACAAAGCGAATAGCGGAGGGACAGAACGGGATCAATACACAATCATCTTCTAGGACGCAGCTTTGAAAGTCGTAGCTGGTATTGTCATTGACGTGCGCTCTGCGACCCTGAACTGGAAATTTCAATAGCCCATTTTTTTAAAAAGTTGCCGCACGTAGCTGCCTTGGGGTTGTTAATGTGAATGGAACATGGATCTGCAGTAATAAACAAGAGGCTGTAATGTTGTGCAGTTGTTGCAGATCAATAGAACCATTTTGAGTGATAAAGAACGATGCATTACAGCAAGTATGATTTATTTTGGATTTTATGCAGCACCTCCTAATAAACATCTCCTATTTAGCGGATTAAGGACAGAGAAGGAAGTGGCAGGTCAACATGCTCATCATCACAGTGAGTCTAATGTCCCGCAGGTCAAGACGTCCAGCCCCAGTGCCCACTGCCACCCCAAGGATGGACTCTCCCATGCCTGTAATCCCACACCAGAAGGTAAGTCCACATGCGCATACACCACACGCAGGTCCAGAGTTCATTTTCATTTTGTCAAATTAAGACAGAAGGTGAAGGTTGGCTGTCAAATCCATAGCTTCTCCAATGCTCCAGAACAGTGTCTGGAGGCTCCGCCGTACTGGTGGTCGATAGGGGTAGGGACAGTGGCTGGAAAAGTCAATGGTTGAATGGAATATTATTGGCTGGAACGGGCATTTATCTAACAGCTGCTGTGGCTAATAATTGGCATAAATTATGGACAATATTTTGCAGTGCTGAGTGAGAATCGCTGTAATTGCATTGACCCTGAACACCCTCTCAACATTGCATTTACCCCAAAACAAGTATACGCTGAGTCTGAGGCTGAAAGTCGAAGATGCGGGACCACCCACACACCTCAGCAATCTCTAACATCATCAGAGATCATGGTTCATCCTTGGTTTATCTGCTTATTTATGTAATTCCAAGGAGGCCTTTGACCCCGCCCATCGCATAGTGCCATTTAACAAATAGTAGCCATGGACTCGGACCAAATAAAATGCATGTAATTTACCACACAGAAGCATTTAAAGAAATAAACCTCAGTCCAACCTGCTGCTGCTCCCGTCCATCCATCAAATATTTATACATGAATTGAGTTCAACTTCATCTTTGCCCGAGCTGAGCGAGTGTCAGGGGGGCACCAGATGAATTAGGGGTGTCAGGTCCACCTTTGGCTCAGAGGTGAGTCGCATTGCGAGGCAGGAATGTCAGGGCGTCGGCTTACACCCCTCCAAGAGACGCTGTCATTTATTCCAGCCCTTATTTGCAGCTGCCGGGCCAGAATTCTTGTCCCGTGTTCTCAGTACTTCGCCATCAGATCAGGTTGGTTCAGGTCAACAGTCACAGTTCAGGTCTCTATTCATAGCATCGCCATGCACGTTGTCCATTGGACGAAGGTCTGTTCAGTTCCAGCCTTTCAACAAAGTGAGGAGAGTCTGTGAAAGACCATGAAACATCTCCAGATTCTGTTCTGCTCCCGTCCCCTCGGCTCTCCATGTGTTCTGACAGATGGATTTAGCGTCGCTCACTCTGTCCCTGTCCATCATGGCCAACTGGGGCCAGGTAATGTCACTCTGATGAGATTCCAATTATAACCGCACCAGCGAGAACAAAATATCATCTGGTCAGGTGCCACTGGCGAGGACATATGGAGAAAATAAAACTAGCGTCCAGTGTCACCAAGATTCTCTCATTCAACATCAAACCGACAATTAGAACCGGAAAATAATAGAAACTAAGCGAACCTTCGCGTTAATTGCACAAAACGTCTGTAATTTAATTCTGTATTTAATCTCTCTCTTCTTCTCTCTCTATTTATAGGTCATCGCCAACACAGCAGCCAAGTCAGTACCTGTGTCTACTGTCTTACGTCATGTTATGCTGTGTAATGTCATACTGTGCACGGTTGTGCTGACAAGTTAAAATCGGCAGCACCAGATTTGTCTGTCCCACTGCTACTGTTTTGATCAACAGCACCCCCATCAGGCACTTTGGCATTAGTTCTACTTATCTGGCAACACTTGTGAAGTGAAGTGATTGTCATTGTGAAACACTGCAGCACAGCACACGGTGCACACAGTTAAATGTGTCCTCTGCATTTAACCATCACCCTTAGTGAGCAGTGGGCACCATCAAGGGGACCTCAGTGGCACCTTGGCGGACCGATATTCGAACCGGCAACCTTTTGATTACAGGGCCGCTTTCTTAACCGCTAGGCCACCACTGCCCCAATTTATAGGCCTTGGGACTAATAAAGGATCATCTTATATTATTTTATTAACATTTTCTTTGTCTAGAGCGACTTTTGGTGGGAAAAAAATAACTTACCAAGTTCCTTTCTACCCCACCAGCCAAGAGTACATCCCCAGCTTTAACCCCAGTGTGCTGAAGGACTCCGCCCTGTCCACTCACAAGCCCATCGAGGTAAAGGGCCCCGGGGGCAAGGCCACCATCATCCACGCCCAGTATAACACACCCATCAGCATGTACTCACAGGACGCCATCATGGACGCCATCGCAGGCCAGGCCCAGGCCAGGGGCAGCGAGGGCATGAGGTAGGTTCCCCTCCATGACCTGCTCAGGCCAAGCATGTTTCGGTCATTGCTGTCAACGTATTGTTTCTTTTTCCATTCAGTATTCCTAGTGAGGATATGTAATAGTACATAGTGTTAAAGGGGCACTGTGCAGGATAGTGGCGTCTACATCCCACAGTAGGCTTTTATTCCCCTGAATTTAAACATTATTAACCACAGACAACTTGATAATAATTTAAGCTTGTATAAACCTTAAAATACCTGCACTGTGTTCCTTTAAGTGATGTGCTTTTATGCTGGCTTTGGTAGACTTGCTTTAGAAGAAGTTCTCTGTATCAACCTCACCTCCTCTCTTTTTCCTTCCCTCTCGATTCCTTTACTCTCAACCCAACCCAATCATATGAACAAAACCAACCACATTACATCACATCACATTCGTCCTCTATCTGCCCAACCTGGTGCTTGCCCCCACCCTTCGTGTGACTTGGTCCCCCACCCACCCTGGCTGATGTGACTTTCAGTGGGGAGGAAGCAGCAGGATCCCCCTTAGCGTAAGTACCACTCAAACATGCAATCAATAAACAAACCAACCAACCAACCAACCAAAAAATAATTATTCGGCCAAATCTCACATTCATCTCGGACCCCAGCCTTATTATCCAGTTCCATTTCAAACATCTACATATCTTTACACAGGTTGGTTGCATGCAAATGACCCCATGTAGCCTGGCCTGGCCAGCTTGGCTTTAGAGCCGCTTGCAGAGACCCGCAGCAGCAGCAGAGCTGCCGGGAGAGAGCGGAAGGGCCGTGGCGAGGGTCAACAGAGTGGCACTAACTGCTGGCAGGTAGTGCATGTGGAGTTCAGCAAGCAGCATTGGTGTGGGAGATGAAATCATTTTCTCTACACAGGTTTTTGAAGACAACGTAGAAAAACACAAATTATTACATATTTCTAGAAAGAAATTAGTAAAAAAAATAATTAAACAAGTAAAGTAACTAAAGAACTTCATGTGGCATAAACCTGGCTTTGTTGGATGCTCAGCGTACAGGTTCCAGACCAGTTTTGTGTTTGTCTGATGTCGCCCTGATTACCTGATTGTGTGCGCCTTTGTTTGTGTGTATAAATGTATCCTGATGTGTCATGTCCATGTCCTGTCATTGAGGTTGTACCACTGTTTTGTACCAGTGTGTCACATCCACGGGCTGATGGGGGGAGAAGTGCAGAAACGGGACATCTTGAAAATGGGATTTATTACACAATAAAGGAAAAACGGCACAAGGGCCAAAACTGGTGAAACAATGAGGAGAACAAAAACTAACTTGATTGCCAGGTTCATACCTGGTAATAGCCTCATAAACCAGAAGACCCAGGTTCAAATCCCACTTACTACCATTGTGTCCCTGAGCAAGACGCTTAACCCTGAGTGTCTCCAGGGGGGACTGTCCCTGTCACTACTGATTATAAGTCGCTCTGGATAAGGGTAAATGTTGTAAATGTAATACACCCAGCTGCACCCAGTCGTGACACAGTGTGTTTACGTCTGTGTATTTTTGAGACACACTGTATGTGATTATGGGCTATATAAGAAATAAATTTTGTTTATAAATCTTATTTGTTAGTCGTGCACTTGCATCCTTTTTGTATCGGCCCTGGGGGATTCCTTACATTATGCTCACATTTATTACATATAGATTTGATCCTTTTTTCATCCTTTATTATTATTAGGATTATTTTACATGTTTGTATATAAAATACATTTAAAATAATAATAATAAAGGATGAAAAAAGAATCAAAACGGAGGGTTAAGTCCTGACATGGAATGGCTGCCACTTTTTGTCGAGCTCTCTTGGTTTTTCTTCCAGAGTCGTCTGTTTTATCAGTGAAGTCAAATATAATTTTTTAGACTGTAAATGGTTTGGTGTCTAAAGGAATTGTTTCTTCAAGGACAACTTTGTTTTTAATATATACACAATTGTACACATAGTTGTCGGCCAATGTCCAACGAAAGGAAGTAAGAAAGAAAGAAAGGAAACATCAATACATATCACAATACATTCAGTATATAGCAACACTGTGATTTGTTTTTTTTTCTTCCATGCATATGATCAGGTCACTTGATTTTTACCATCGACCATACATAGAACATACACATATTCATTATGAAACTGCAGCCTATGCCAGGTACAGTAAAGGCCAAAAGTTTGGAGACACCTTCTCATTCGATGTGTTTTCTTTATTTTCATTGGTAGATTCTCACTGAAGGCATCAAAACTATGAATGAACACATGTGGAGTTCTGTACTTAACAAAAAAAAAGGTGAAATAAGTGAAAACATGTTTTATATTCTAGTTTCTTTGCTCTGGTTACTGCTTTGCACACTCTTGGCATTCTCTCGATGAGCTTCAAGAGGTCGTCACCTGAAATGCTTCTCCAACAGTCTTGAAGGAGTTCCCAGAGGTGTTTAGCACTTGTTGGTCCAGCTCACCCCAAACCATCTGGATTGGGTTCAGGTCCGGTGACTGTGGAGGTCAGGTCTCCACTTTTTGTTAAGTACAGAACTCCACATGTGTTCATTCATAGTTTTGATGCGTTCAGTGAGAATCTACCAACGTAAATGGTCATGAAAATAAAGAAAACACGTTGAATGAGACAGTGTCCAAACTTTTGGCCTGTACTGTATGTGTGGAAAATTTCTGTTTGTCCCTCTCTCAGCTCTCTCCCAGTTAAAGACCCTCTGGTGGACAGCGCGTCCCCCGTGTACCAGGCAGTGTTGAAGACGGAGGACAAGGAGCTCGAGCTGTCAGAATGGGCACGCCGCGCCGCCAACCTGCAGTCCAAGTCCTTCCGTGTCCTCGCCCACATCACAGGCACCGAGTACTGTGAGTAGACTGGCCTCTCCACTCCCTCAACCTGCTCTAGTGCACCAACCAGTTGACCCTCCCATTGTAGTGCAAGACCCAGACGAGGAGGCTCTGAGGAAATCGAGGTAATAACAACTACAGCATCTTATTCCCATAACACCACACAAGCCTCGTCCCAGTCGTCCACACAGCGGATCAGCACAACCCTCCGTTTACTCAGGCTTGGGACTGGCACCAAGAAATACACGGTCACTTGCGTCCCCAGTGGCTGGGTTACCAAAATATTACACAATAAACTTCGCTGACAAACTGAGCGCACTACACATAAATAAAGTAAATAAAGTGAAGTGATTGTCACATGTGATACAGCACACGGTGCACCCAGTGAAACGTGTCCTCTGCATTTAACCATCACCCTGAGTGAGCAGTGGGCACCATGACAGGCGCCCGGGGAGCAGTGTGTGGGGACGGTGCTTTGCTCAGTGGCACCTTGGCGGATCGGGATTCGAACCGGCAACCTTCTGATTACGGGGCCGCTTCCTTAACCGCTAGGCCACCACATAGTGCTTTGGTGACTTAGAATATGCCTTCGATGTAAAAAAATAGCCCTATACATATTCGCGGTGGATCTGACTGAGCTGCTGTGTAAAGGTCTCATTCACCAGGGCAACTAAAGCACTGGCGCTTCAATTCGCCAGACCAGAATAATTGATCTATATTACATGACCTTGAGGGCTGCGAGTTGGACAGCTGTGGTCTGGTAGTTAACAGTGACCTGTAGGGGCAGCCATGACAGGCGCCCGGGGAGCAGCGTGTGGTGACGGTACTTCCATCAATGTACGGGATTTGGCGGTTTGGGATTTGAACCCACGACCTTCCGATCACGGGTGCACTTCCTTACCCACCAGTGCCCCCAAGTGATGTAAAAGAGCAACCGCTCAGTTACCTGGTCACATTACACTTTGCTTACTATTGATTTAAGTATTTCTACTGATTTGGTGTAACCACGTGCTGAAAGGAGCTGTGTAATCATTACTGTCGGTGAAATGGCCCTCTGGTTTCCGCCACAGGGAGAGGTTCGAGTCGGAGGTAAAAGGCCCGCGGTTTGCCAAGCTGAAGAACTGGCACCACGGCCTGTCCGCACAGATCCTCAACATCCAGGGGTGAGATGACCGGCGGCCCCCGGAGGCTCGGGACGAGCGGCGCCACGCCGGCGGCTCGGCAGGAAAGCGGACGGACGTCTCTCGGCAGGAGTGTGAATTCGTGTGGTAGACTAGCCCAGACAACACAATAAAGCCCCCCGTGTGCTTTCTGTTGTGTCCATGTGTCCTCTGCCACTAAGTGCTGTTGCTCGGATCTTTGGCTTTCTTAGCGTTTATTTTTCCTCCCTCCTTTTACTTTCCTTTAATTGTTCTTCCTCCCGTTAAATTGTGAGCCGATGTACAAAGACAAAGTTCTAAGGAGGTTGTCCCAGTGTATTAATAATATGTGTCACACATCCAACACACACATGCATGCATGCATGCACCCAGACCTTCGAAACAGATGTATGTCACTGATGCAAAATATGATATATGAATAAAAACTTTATTTTAACCAAAACCCGCAGTTGTTCTAGTTTACTTCATATCGTAAAAAAAAGAACACCGTGTAGTTGTGTTGAACGCACTGTGGCAGAAAACAGAACATTTAGACAAAACGATGCAAAAAGCTGCCGTGGCAACAGCAGCCTCAACCAAGGGCATATGGATCAACATGTATGCCGTTGACACATTTCATCATTTATATTCATAAAATACAACTTTTATACAAAGCCACCTTTAAATATTCTATATAATCCTGCGATTTAAAAATTCATGACATATGTGGGCCAAACATATTCACTATGCCAGGATACAATAAGTAAGGAATCTATTAGTTTTATTAATTGTAATAATACTTTTGCTGTAATTTTATTTATAAAGTTGTTTAAACGTTAAAATATAAAAAGCCTTTACCTAATTTTGTATGCACTTTCTGGCTCTTTGCTTGAAATGTATTTCAACACAAAATCAACACCTTACAGAATGTACAGTACAGGCCAAAAGTTTGGACACCTTCTCATTCGATGTGTTTTCTTTATTTTCATTGGTAGATTCTCACTGAAGGCATCAAAACTATGAATGAACACATGTGGAGTTCTGTACTTAAGAGAAAAAGGTGAAATAACTGAAAACATGTTTTATATTCTAGTTTCTTTGCTCTGATTACTGCTTTGCACACTCTTGGCATTCTCTCGATGAGCTTCAAGAGGTCGTCACCTGAAATGCTTCTCCAACAGTCTTGAAGGAGTTCCCAGAGGTGTTTAGCACTTGTTGGTCCAGCTCACCCCAAACCATCTGGACTGGGTTCAGGTCCGGTGACTGTGGAGGTCAGGTCTCCACTTTTTGTTAAGTACATAACTCCACATGTGTTCATTCATAGTTTTGATGCCTTCAGTGAGAATCTACCAACGTAAATGGTCATGAACATAAAGAAAACACGTTGAATGAGAAGGTGTGTCCAAACTTTTGGCCTGTGCTGTATATATATTTACTATTTTTATTAAGTACTGTTTTTATTTTTTTTTACTCGGACTCGTGGTACCGCAGGCGGCCGCCAGGGGTCGCCAAACGGCCGCTTTTCCGGCCCGGTCCGCGTCGCCGCTCCGGGCCGCTGATTGGAGGACGGGCGGAACAGCGGTCGCGTTACGCCGGCCAGGAATGCTGCTGCTCCCCGCCCGTGAAACGGGAGACGCGGCGCGACACGCCGGGAAGATTTTGTCACCAAAATCCGCGTCCCGCTGGAATAGCACCCGCGCAGCCGCGTGATTCGTTTCTGTATTTGTGGATTTATTTTATTTCATTTCGATTGTAATTCTTTCTCTTTCTTTTTTACCGGGGAGCAGCGAGGAGGTAAGCGGCCGTTCCGGATCCCCGTCGCCGGGATTTTTACTCTCGTTCCGGTTGTAGAAGAAAAGTTTGTTGAGGCGTTTTTTCCACTCGTGTCCAGGCCTGTTTGCGTTTGGATTTAATTTCTTCACTCGTGTGAATATTTAAACGGCGGTAATTTTTTTAATGAACGTCGTGTTATTATTGTCCTCCTCGGCGAGGCCTGTCCCGGCCGTGGAAAGTTGACGTGTCCCGGGTACTAGAACCCAGCACTGAAGTTAAACGCCGTAAAAGGGCCTTTAGGACGTTAGAGTGTCGGTGTGGAGAACTTCTGGTCCAGACATCGAGATAAGATGAAGGTGCTAATAAGATCCAGGTTGTCTGGACATGATTCCCGGGAAAGAAGCCAGGATCTCCAGGGTCTCCAGGATCTCCACCTTGGGGCCTGCTGCGGGTTCTCCTCCTCCTTCCCCCGCCGTCTGGAAGCGCTTTTCTGGGATCATGCTCCTGTTCGTCTCAGTTAAAAGTCCTTAAAGGAGAATTTTGGTCGAACCAGGATGATCAGAACGTTCAGTCCACTTTTCTGACCCCGATCACAGCTTCATATGAATAAAAATCCAACTAATAATATCTGCTGGATTTTAAATGCATGTTGTACATGCGTCTGCATGCAGGCCTTAATTGATTCATGGTGGCTGGTAGTAACCTAGTGGGTAACACATGAACCAGAAGACCCAGGTTCAAACCCCACTTGTGTCCCTGAGCAAGACCCTTTACTCCAGGGGGACTGTCCCTGTCACTACTGATTGTAAGTCGCTCTGTATAAGGGCGTCTGGTAAATGCTGTAAATGTAAATTAACGTAAGAAACTGCAGTGGGAGTCGGTGTTACTAAAATGGAGACCCAGGCTTGTAACTCGGCGTGTTTACAAAAACGAGGAGGACATGTTGGACTGCAGGTCTCGTCCTGATTGGATCTGCTGGTGCTGCAGTCGATCATCATGAAGCAGGCAGCTGAAGGAAGTAAAATAAGCTCACGTGTGTTATTCCGTAGTCCTGCTTCTTCAGTTTGGTTCTGTAATGTGAGTAATTCAACACCCATAAAGGTAGTGGTGTAGTAGTCATGTAGTAGAGGTGCAGAAGTCATGTAGCAGAGGTGCAGTAGTGGTGTAGTAATTGTGTAGTAGGTGTGTGGTAGTGGTGTAGTAGATGTGTGGCAGTGGTGTAGTAATTGTGTAGTAGTGGTGTAGTATATGTGTAGTAGTGGAGTAGTTGAGGTGTAGTAGTGCAGTAGTAGATGTGTAGTAGTGGAGTAGATGTGTAGTAGAGGTTTAGTAGATGTGTAGTAGTTGTATAGTAGTGGTGTAGTAGATGTGTAGTAGAGGTTTAGTTGTAGTGGAGTAGTAATTGTGTAGTATATGTGTAGTAGTGGTGTAGTAGTGGTATAGTAAAATAGTAGTGGTGTAGTAGAGGTGTAGTAGTGGTATAGTAGTTGTGTAGTAGTAGAGGTGTAGTAGAGTAGTAGTAGTGGTGTAGTAGAGGTGTAGTGGTGGAGTAGATGTGTAGTAGTGGTATAGTAGATGTGTAGTAGTGGTGTAGTAGTAGTGGAGTAGTAGTTGTGTAGTAGAGGTGTAGTAGTGGTGTAGTAGAGGTGTAGTAGTGGTGGAGTAGATGTGTAGTAGTGGAGTAGTAGTTGTGTAGTAGAGGTGTAGTAGTGGTGTAGTAGAGTAAAGTTTTTTTAAGTGAAGTGATTGTCACTTGTGATACACAGCAGCACAGCACACAGTGCACACAGTGAAATTTGTCCTCTGCATTTAACCATCACCCTGTGTGAGCAGTGGGCGGCCTTGACAGGCGCCCGGGGAGCAGTGTGTGGGGACGGTGCTTTGCTCAGTGGCACCTCAGTGGCACCTTGGCGGATCGAGATTCGAACTGGCAACCTTCTGATTACGGGGCGGCTTCCTTAACCACTAGGCCACCACTGCCCCAATAGTAGTAGTGGTGTAGTAGAGGTGTAGTAGTGGTGGAGGAGATGTTTAGTAGTGGTGTAGTAGTTGTGGAGTCCAGACTTCTGGCTTGTTCTGTGTGTGTGTGTGTGTATAGAACGTTGGTCTGTGGGGACGTTCTAGTTGAAGTATTTGTTGGTTGGTTTCTGCGTTTCTGCCATGGTGATTCCGATCCTGCTCCGGCAGGACACAGCGTTCCCGCTCTTCCCAGCGTTCTAGTGGGCCCTGCCGGCGTGGGCGTGGGCGTCTGAGGGCGGGGCCGATGGCTGAGAGATAACGCGCTTTTTCCGTGTCACTGTTCGTTTAATCAAATAACGCTCTGCGATCTGCTTCGGCGTGAATGCGGTCCAGATGTCGGACGGAGTAGAATCCTGGAAGTCGTGAGTTCTCCTCACTGGCTCCTCCCCTTTTTAACTTTATTTTGAAAGTCGAAAAAAAAGACGCAGCGAGCGTGAGATTAGTGGGAGCGGTGATGAACTTTATTACCTTCTAATGTTCGTTCACGTGTAGAAGTTTTTATTTTGACCTCGAAGTTGTCTTCGCGTTGAAGACCTGCGGGTCTCCGGAAGCGTCCAGGAGCGGAGAACAAAGGGCCAGTGTTGTTCGGGGTGAGCCAGAGCGCGGCGAGGGGCGGAGTTTCACCTGTCCTCTCTTCTCCCGGCGTGAACTTTGGTCCTGCGTCTCAACATCTCGAGTGTTACTGCTGCACGTGTGCGAGGTTGCGGCCAGAAGTTTGATATAAATTTGAAACGGCGTTTTTAATTTGACTTTTTTACTTTAGTTCATTTTCCTCTCAGATGATCTAATGAAAAACCTGCTCATTGATGCTAATTAATTAAAAACGGTCCGTGACCGAGTACGGACGCCGCACCTCTACCAGGAGCTGAAGCTCCTCGTTTTAATTCACTTTGTCCTGCGATCCACCGTCCTCGGTCACTCGTGTCCAACTAGAGGACAACGTTCCATCCCGTCCTTGTAAAGAGCGTCAGAACTAAACTGCCACACAAGCCCATTAATTCCGGTTCGGTGTAGATGTTCTCACGGCCGAGAACCTCTGAAGGACCCCAAAACCAGGCTTGAAAGGGCAGACGTTGCCTGGTGCTCCGCGAGGTCTTTAGGCCACGCCTTCTTATCAGGGGTGAGATCTTCGTTCCGCGATCTCACATGGGACAGGAGGGGGTTCATTTCAATTAGCCACGGCTGATCCATCACTCCCAGCTTCCTTCCTCCTTTACCAAACCTGCTGGTGGAGACCATCTCCACGTACTTCCACGTCCCAGACGGCGGTCCATCCTGAGAGTTAACAGCACGTCACGTTTTCATAGAAGGAGACGTTTGTTTGGGTCCAAACGAGGGTGGATTTTGTGCGTTCATCTAACATCTAGTGTTCACAGGAAGCACTTCACTGAACCTTCACTGCTCTCTTGATTCGATACGATTATCAGTCTCACGACTTCACATGTTCTAACGCGTCAGTGAGATGAGAGTCTTCTGGGGTTCAGCACTGGAATTTAAACCGAAATGTCCATTAATTGCTTTTCTTTCCCGTCCCGTCCCGCAGCTGGACTTGTCATGAGCAGTCGGTTTGCAGATGAGCACAGACAGGATCTCCTGATTCCGACCAGCGCTGCCTCGGTGACCTTTCCCATCATGCTCTGCCATTTTGGCTGCCCTGTGAGGTGAGACTTCTTCCTCCTTTTCCTCTTGCTGTGTTTTATTTATCACCAGCGTTCTCATTGTAATTTAGGTTTAATTGGTGATCAGGAAGTTAAAAGCTTTTTGACTTTCAAGTGTGCCTGTTAACACATGTTTCTTTGCATCTACAGGACTTTTGCTAATTATTATAAATAATTATTAAAAAGAGCAAATAAGCCAGCTGTGTGTTAAAAAGTTTAGTACTTTGGTTTCCAGATACAGTAAATATGAGGTCAACTGAAATAATGCATCATTTTCAGATGAAGCAGCATGTTGAAAAAAGGGGGCGGTCTTTATGGTCTTTTTTATGACGTGTTTGTTGGAGGGGAGGGGCCTGAGTGGGCGTGGTCCTGTGAGCTTTTACAGATTTGCCTGCTGCTTTAATTATAGCACATTGCCCTTGTTTTCTGCGCTGCTTTCTATATATAGCATCTTGTCCCTGAACTGTTGAGTTTCTTCGCTGTAATTTGCCCCGTGGAGGTCACATGACTTGTGTTATGGGTGTCGACCGGTCCTGTTTTAGCCTCAAAACCATAGTGTGAGGTGCTCTGGTTCAAAACATGTTTTAAAGGGTTTTCCAGCGTTCCTCACACCACACCCCTCTCCAAAACCGTGTTTTGGGCTGCTTGAGCGCATTTTACGCCCCATTTTCAGGGGGCAGGTGAAGGTCATTTCATTATGGCTCTTCTGAAAGTGAAGTGATTGTCATTGTCACACGGTGAAACGCATCCTCGGTATTTAACCGTCGCCCTTGGTGAGCAGTGGGCACCATGACAGGCGCCCGGGGAGCAGTGTGTGGGGACGGGACCTTCATCACGGGGACCTCAGTGGCACCTCGGCAGGTCGGGATTCGAACCGGCAACCTTCTGATTACGGGGCCGCTTCCTTAACCGCTAGGTTAAGCTCCACCCACTTGAATTATAGAAATGTTATAGAAATGTTATAAATAAAATGTCCTCCAGCAGTTCACGCCACCACACGTGCCGCCATCTCCACCACCAGCGCGGACAAGGCGGAGTAAACAGCCATTTTAATCTGAGCTCCGCCCACTCTCTTACGCCGGGAATTCACACATTATCAGTGTCCCCGAAGCACGGCCGACGTTGCCAGGTTAGGGACATCAGCCGGGGGGTCGAGCTGGGACACGGAACGTTGTCATTAGGCGTGTGACGCACTCGGCCCTCGGCTGAAGATAGCAGCTGCTTTTCTGGGATTCCGGAATGTGCCTGAGCTTGTGCCTGGTCCCGATGGGAAATTACAGGCCTGGCCGGCTTCTTCTGGTAGTTGTAGTGTGAGCCTGCCGGTAGTGTCCTAGTCCACGAAGTGACTGGATGCAGTCGAACTCCTCCTGACTGTGTCTGAACTCCGGTCCATAGTAGGATAAGACGGAAAGGTCCGTACATCTTTAATAAACAAACGCAGAGAGAAAAAGTCCTCTCATGTTACTGAATCATCAACTGGGTGACTTGGGAAAAATATGGCGCGCTGCGCACTTCCGGCTCGCGGTACGCGGATTGAAATGACTCACAAGTAAGAACGTGAAAATTCCGTCGCCTCCTAGTGGCTGGCTGCGGTACAGCAAATATGAGTCTGGCTGAAAACAATAACAGAAATATGGAAGGAAATGAATTAATATATCAAATAATGATATATTAGTAAAAATACAGTGATGACCCTGCTGCTGGGTCTTAAATTTTATGAAACTGGATTTAAAAACGTCTTGAATTTGGCTTCCTTTAACCTGACGAGAGAGAGAGAGAGAGAGAGATATATATATACACACACACACACACACACACTATATAGTGTATTGTAGTGCATTTATATATATATATATATATATATTAGAGGTGGGCATAGATTAATTTTCTTAATCTAGATTAATCTCACTGTAATCTTGGAATTAATCTAGAGTACTCTAAATTAATCTAGATGAATCTATATTTTAGATCTGATGTGGTAATTTCACAGTTCGAAGACTCGTTCTCGCCCCCTACAGTGCAATTCGGCTAGGTATACATCCGCGCTAACCATTTAACTAACCATTTAACTCCGGCACAATAGCTTGCGTAGTATAGACCCGGCTCCCAACACAACTTTGTGAATAGATTAACGGCGATATTTTTTTATCGCCGATAAGAGTCTCACGTTAACGCAGCACGTTAACGCCGATAACGGCTCACCACTAATATATATATATAAGTGTGTGTGTGTGTGTGTGTGTGTGTTTACTAGTTCTTTTAGTCAAGAGATCTGACCTTGGTAATGTGATATTTCTGAGCATTTCCCCCAAATCTGCCCCATATTGAATATGACTGGAATCCTGGGCCCCGCACGTATCTGGCGGCGTTGACTTAGTGAAGGCAGGTATATGGTGGATGGTTTGGGGTTTTGGTGAAGATGAGACTCAAGCGGACACGCGGCCCGGAGCCGAGAGGTCTGGCCGACCCAGCAGCCATCTGAAGAGGCGGCGAGGGGCGCGGCGAGGGGGTGGGCGGTGCGTGCCGGCACACGCTCACACGCGGGCGCCACTGATGTGTGTTTAATGCAGCCCCGTGGACCGTGGGCGCGGTCGCTGCGCAGTGGGCCTTTTATTGATCGCCCTGGATGAAAGGGCTGGTCGTGGCTGTGTGTCACGTGACCTTTTGTTTACAATAGCAGTTTTTTTTGTTTGGTTTTAACACCTCCATCGGCTCGAACGATTTTTATCTGTGCCGAGATGCACTCAGACTGTGTACGTGTGGCACGTGTTGCGTTATGTGATTGGTCAGCTGCAGGTAAAACCCCTCCCCCGATCTCAGTCATGTGGTCGGCATGGTTACGTAAAACTGTGATTTAAACACCGTTACGTGCTCCGGTGTTACCAGGTTACTCGGCTGGTCGCACCGTTACACGGTGATTATGAACTGATGAGTAGTGGTTTGGATTTGTATCTTGTATCTTTGTATCTTTCATATTCCAAATAGAAAATAAATGCATTTTACAGTTTTATTCAGTGGGATTTCCAGGGATTTGTTTACATTTACAGATCATGTGACTAATGAAAAAGAGTCACCTGACATTATAAAATGCATCGCATGGTATTTCAGTTGCTGCCTTGGACCATAATGTATTAAATGGTTGTGTAAACCGTGTATACAGTATATACATTTAATATAAATGTTCAAAAATGACACAGAAGTTGCAGGATTTGTACGTGTGTGTGTATATGATACATTTTTAGCTTTTTCATTGCAGGTTTGTGAACAAGAGGAAGAAAATTTAAGGCCTTCGCGCCATTTGCTGCAGGCTCCGTTCCACCTGAACATCAGAATCTCCTCCAGGACATCGCTCAGCTCCACACACATGAAGCTCCTGCACATCTTCATCACGGTCCTGGTAGCCGCTTCCCGGCTCTTCCTTCCAGCTGGAGGTGATGAATATCTCTGTTACACTTCTTCTCCTGTGTAAAGGTGGATGTGATGAATATCTTGGTTAGACTTCTTCTCCTGTGTAAAGCTGGAGGAGATGAATATCTTGGTTATACTTCTTCTCCTGTGTAAAGGTGGATGTGATGAATATCTTGGTTAGACTTCTTCTCCTGTGTAAAGCTGGAGGTGATGAATATCTTGGTTAGACTTCTTCTCCTGTGTAAAGCTGGAGGTGATGAATATCTTGGTTAGACTTCTTCTCCTGTGTAAAGCTGGAGGTGATGAATATCTTGGTTATACTTCTTCTCCTGTGTAAAGCTGGATGTGATGAATATCTTGGTTAGACTTCTTCTCCTGTGTAAAGCTGGAGGAGATGATATATCTTGGTTAGACTTCTTCTCCTGTGTAATGCTGGAGGTGATGAATATCTTGGTTAGACTTCTTCTCCTGTGTAAAGCTGGAGGAGAAGAATATCTCGGTTAGACTTCTTGTCCTGTGTAAAGCTGGAGGAGAAGAATATCTTGGTTGGACTTCTTCTCCTGTGTAAAGCTGGAGGTGATGAATATCTTGGTTATACTTCTTCTCCTGTGTAAAGGTGGAGGTGATGAATATCTTGGTTGGACTTCTTCTCCTGTGTAAAGCTGGAGGTGATGAATATCTTGGTTATACTTCTTCTCCTGTGTAAAGCTGGATGTGATGAATATCTTGGTTGGACTTCTTCTCCTGTGTAAAGCTGGAGGAGAAGAATATCTTGGTTGGACTTCTTCTCCTGTGTAAAGCTGGAGGTGATGAATATCTTGGTTAGACTTCTTCTCCTGTGTAAAGCTGGAGGAGATGATATATCTTGGTTAGACTTCTTGTCCTGTGTAAAGCTGGAGGAGAAGAATATCTTGGTTGGACTTCTTCTCCTGTGTAAAGCTGGAGGTGATGAATATCTTGGTTATACTTCTTCTTCTGTGTAAAGCTGGATGTGATGAATATCTTGGTTAGACTTCTTCTCCTGTGTAAAGGTGGAGGTGATGAATATCTTGGTTGGACTTCTTCTCCTGTGTAAAGCTGGAGGTGATGAATATCTTGGTTATACTTCTTCTCCTGTGTAAAGCTGGATGTGATGAATATCTTGGTTGGACTTCTTCTCCTGTGTAAAGCTGGAGGAGAAGAATATCTTGGTTGGACTTCTTCTCCTGTGTAAAGCTGGAGGTGATGAATATCTTGGTTAGACTTCTTCTCCTGTGTAAAGCTGGAGGAGATGATATATCTTGGTTAGACTTCTTGTCCTGTGTAAAGCTGGAGGAGAAGAATATCTTGGTTGGACTTCTTCTCCTGTGTAAAGCTGGAGGTGATGAATATCTTGGTTATACTTCTTCTTCTGTGTAAAGCTGGATGTGATGAATATCTTGGTTAGACTTCTTCTCCTGTGTAAAGCTGGAGGTGATGAATATCTTGGTTAGACTTCTTCTCCTGTGTAAAGGTGGAGGTGATGAATATCTTGGTTAGACTTCTTCTCCTGTGTAAAGCTGGAGGTGATGAATATCTTGGTTAGACTTCTTCTCCTGTGTAAAGCTGGATGAGATGAATATCTTGGTTATACTTCTTCTCCTGTGTAAAGGTGGATGTGATGAATATCTTGGTTAGACTTCTTCTCCTGTGTAAAGCTGGAGGAGATGATATATCTTGGTTAGACTTCTTGTCCTGTGTAAAGCTGGAGGAGAAGAATATCTTGGTTGGACTTCTTCTCCTGTGTAATGCTGGAGGTGATGAATATCTTGGTTATACTTCTTCTCCTGTGTAAAGCTGGATGTGATGAATATCTTGGTTAGACTTCTTCTCCTGTGTAAAGCTGGAGGAGATGAATATCTTGGTTATACTTCTTCTCCTGTGTAAAGGTGGAGGTGATGAATATCTTGGTTATACTTCTTCTCCTGTGTAAAGCTGGATGTGATGAATATCTTGGTTAGACTTCTTCTCCTGTGTAAAGCTGGAGGTGATGAATATCTTGGTTAGACTTCTTCTCCTGTGTAAAGCTGGATGTGATGAATATCTTGGTTAGACTTCTTCTCCTGTGTAAAGCTGGAGGTGATGAATATCTTGGTTAGACTTCTTCTCCTGTGTAAAGCTGGAGGAGATGATATATCTTGGTTAGACTTCTTCTCCTGTGTAAAGGTGGATGTGATGAATATCTTGGTTAGACTTCTTCTCCTGTGTAAAGGTGGATGTGATGAATATCTTGGTTAGACTTCTTCTCCTGTGTAAAGCTGGAGGAGATGAATATCTTGGTTATACTTCTTCTCCTGTGTAAAGGTGGATGTGATGAATATCTTGGTTAGACTTCTTCTCCTGTGTAAAGCTGGAGGAGATGAATATCTTGGTTATACTTCTTCTCCTGTGTAAAGGTGGATGTGATGAATATCTTGGTTAGACTTCTTCTCCTGTGTAAAGCTGGAGGAGATGAATATCTTGGTTATACTTCTTCTCCTGTGTAAAGGTGGATGTGATGAATATCTTGGTTAGACTTCTTCTCCTGTGTAAAGCTGGAGGAGATGAATATCTTGGTTATACTTCTTCTCCTGTGTAAAGGTGGATGTGATGAATATCTTGGTTAGACTTCTTCTCCTGTGTAAAGCTGGAGGAGATGAATATCTCGGTTATTCCCCAGACGTGCCTATTTTTAGCTGCAGGGAAGGAGAGAGAAGGTTTCCTTAGATCAGAGCCAGAACACTGGCCATCAATTATATTAACAACATAAATTAATATTGTATTATTAGGTTGTTTATGATGGCTGAGTGTCTCAAATTTGGATTTCAATATTAACCTGCAATCGTCCAAAACATGATTAATTATACTGTAAATTCTCTTTAGTCTTAGTTCATACAGTCAGTGTATGGTTTATGACGTGTGTGTGTGTGTGTGTGTGTGTGTACGGACTGAAGGTGTCAGTATTCTGGCTTGTTTCCGTGGTAACTGGTGTGGTCTGGATGTGTTGTAAACGACAGGACGGGGCAACTCGGCTCGCTGCCCAGACTCCACTACAGGAAGCTTGTTGGGACGCTGCATTTCCCGCCCGACACTTTAACCGTTTCCTGTATTACAGCTACTGGACGGTCATTACTGTAAACACACACACACACACACACACACACACACACACGACGAGCCCACTGGAAACTCTACTCAGCAGCTGCTAGGAAATGAATGGATGTGTGTGTGATTACAACTGCTCCTGGATCAGCTGTTGCCCTGCCTGCATGTGGCACTGGAGGGTAACTAGAAGGGCTACAAGCCACCAGGGCGTGTCTACAGCTTCCTGTGGGCGGGGAACTCGGCCAAGACACCCAGACTCTATTAAACAAGAACGTCGAAGAACATTTTCATATGATATAGAATATAGGTGGGTGGTGGTAGCCTAGCAGGTAACACACTCGTCTACGAACCAGAAGACCCGGGTTCAAACCCCACTTACTACCATCGTGTCCCTGAGAAGGACACTTAACCCTGAGTGTCTCCAGGGGGGGACTGTCCCTGTAACTACTGACTGTAAGGCGCTCTGGATAAGGGCGTCTGGTAAATGCAGTAAATGTAAATGCATAGAATCCCGGGTTTTTTTTTTTGTTAATATGAATAATCACTGCATAATGTGAAGTTCAGTCGGACATGAGTTCCAGATTTTATTACCGGTTATGATATAGAATCACATTTTTTTTGTTAATATGAATAATCACTGCGTGATGTGATTTGGACCCCGGGCTCCCAGCCTTGGCCCCTGGATTCCTGTCTGCAGATTTACCACCTTCCACGTTCGTTATCGCCTCGTGGTGAAACGTCTGAAGATGCTGGCGCCTGCTCCTCAACTTGCTTCATCAGATAGGAGATATATACAGTGTGTGTGTGTGAGTGTGTGTGTGTGTGTGTATATATAAAGCATTTTATTTTTCACGCTCCAGGTGAGCAGGGCTGATGCCGTCTGAAAGGAGAATTCCTCTCGTCTGCTGCGTATCGGAAAAATCTGTGAGTCACACAGGGGAGGAGGAGGTGAAATGAGGGGAGAAACGGGCGTGGTTAGACAACAGAGAGCACGAGGACCACAGACAGGCCCTCTGGTGTTTATTACAGGAGGCGCTTCATCCGCCACCATCTCCTCTGACCCAGAATTTCCAAACCAAGAAACCAAGGGTTCCTACTTTTATTCTGTGTGTGTTAATCCCTCAAACACGCCTCTTCTCTGGCTCTGTACACACTACCAGTGAAGATTCTGGACGCCTCGACTCGATTATTCCGTATCTGTTCGGTGAAACGCGTTGGACTGAGTAGCCGTGGTAGACTGGACTTCTGGAATGTGCTTCAGGTGGCCAGAACCCCGACTATGTGCTCCAGGGGACAGGAGTGAAGTCCCCGTCAGACCACCGGCAGTCCCGAGCTGACGGCTCCACGGCCGCCCCCGAGGACGCCGCCCCTTTCCTGAGCTGCTACTGTTCTGGCCACTGTCCTGACGACGCGGTCAACAACACCTGCAGGTGTGTGTGTGTGTGTGTTTTTGGTGTGTGTGTGTGTGTGTGTGTTGCAGTATTTAAATTCAGTGGTTTTGGGGTCCAGGACCAATGGGCAGTGCTTCGCCATCATCGAGGTGGACGATCACGGGGAGACCCTGCTGACCTCCGGCTGTATGAAGTATGAAGGATCGCACTTCCAGTGCAAGGTAGGCCCTCCGACCACAGGTTGAAGGTGGTGCTGCTGCTGCTGCTGCTGCTGATGATGTGTGATGTTCCTCAGGATGTTGAGAAGGCCAGGAGGACGATAGAGTGCTGCTCGGTGGACTTCTGCAACAAAGACCTGCAGCCGACGCTTCCACCCCTCACTATAGAAGGTGAGTCTGACGTCAGTAGATCCATAGACCACTGAGATCTATAGAGCATCGCTCTATCAAGCTAACATCTCATCAGCAGTTATTTCAGTTATTTCCAGCTACTAGTAGTTAGCTGTGAGGGCTTCCTACTCTCAAAACCTTTTACACTGTTAAAATGAAGTATTATATAGATCATTTCTTTATTTGGTTTTTGTAATTTCTCTTATTAAATTTGAAGTAGCAGCGTTTTCCGTGATGTGGTTGGTTCTATTTGACTTCAGTAGACCTAGATCTAGATCAGATCTAGACAGTATAGCTCTATCATCGCACAGCTCTATTGATAATAGAGCTCTGATTTTGGTAAATAATTTTTTTTGCAGGTCCAATGTTTGACAGTGTCCACTGGCTGGCGTTACTCATCTCGCTCACAGTGTGCTGCTTCTGCCTCATCATCGTCACCATCACCTGCTACTACAGGTGGCGGCCGCCGCCGTTCGTCGCCGTTACGCTTCCTGCCGCTTGTCTGAGTTGTCGTGTTTTGGCCGCAGGTTTAAGCTGCAGGCCGAGAGGCGGCGCTACCCGAGCGCCCGGGAGCAGGACGAGGCCTTCATCCCCACTGAAGAGTCTCTGGAGCACCTCCTCAGCCAGGCCAGCACGGGCAGCGGCTCAGGGCTCCCCCTGCTGGTGAGAGCGGTGAAGCTGGCTCTGTTGGTTTTGGAACATTTTCCGATAATGCACATCTGTTTATGGAAGGACTTGCATGTATTATTAATTTACCTTTTTGTAAAAAATATTACCAACGAAACAGTAGAAACATTTTGAAGTGATTATTTTCACTGACTTGTGTTCGCATTGATAAAACTTTGATATTTGTGCCAGGGAACCGTGGCCATATTATTTTCCGTACCATATTATTTTCCCTACCATATTAATTTATAAAGCCATTTAAAACACGAGGGCGAATGAAACAAAAACGTTTTTTATTTCTAATGAGGCTATTAAGAAATGTGCTGCGGCTCCACAATAAATGTGTGTGTGTGCAGGTGCAGCGCACCATCGCCAAGCAGATCCAGATGGTGCGGCAGCTGGGGAAGGGCCGGTACGGGGAGGTGTGGCTGGGACGCTGGCGTGGCGAGAAGGTGGCGGTGAAGGTCTTCTTCACCCGCGAGGAGGCCAGCTGGTTCCGCGAGACCGAGATCTACCAGACCGTTCTCATGAGGCATGAGAACATCCTTGGTATGTTACGCCCGAACCTCGAACCCCCGGAATTATCATATCTCACCCACGCGTCTGGTAATGGTATCATTGGTCATTTTGAAAAAATTAATTTGCATTTCTATTATTTCTAATGTGCATGTTTTATTTAGATGATTTAAAAAGTCTTTTTTCAAAATTCCGCCTTGGTGGGACGAGGACGAGAGTGACCTGAAGAACTTGAGGGGACATTCGCAGAAAAATGACGTTCATTTGCTATATTATTTTAAATTGTCAATCAAACCCATTTATTTTGCCCGATCGGTGGGGTTTGTTGCTGGTTAAGAGTTGGTTCCTTCTCTCGCCGCAGGGTTCATTGCAGCCGACATTAAAGGCTCAGGCGCGTTCACCCAACTCTTCCTGATCACGGACTACCACGAGAGCGGCTCGCTGTACGACTTCCTGCGCTTCAGCACGCTGGACACGCCGGCGCTGCTGCAGCTGGCCTACTCCACCGCCTGCGGTCTCTGTCACCTGCACACCGAGATCTACGGCACGCAGGGCAAGCCCGCCATCGCACACCGCGACCTCAAGAGCAAAAACGTCCTGATGAAGAAGAACGGCAGCTGCTGCATCGCCGACCTGGGACTCGCCGTCAAATTCAACAGGTGCAACCTTGTCCAGAGCGCCTTACAGTCAGTAGTGCAGGGACAGTCCCCCCTGGGGACACTCAGGGTTAAGTGTCCTGCTCAGGGACACAATGGTAGTAAGTGGGGTTTGAACCCGGGTCTTCTGGTTCACAGGCGAGTGTGTTACCCGCTAGGCTACTGGCACCCATCATGCAACTTCATTCCTCCTAGGATGATAATGGACTAGATTGTTCCTGAAGGGAAATTTAGGAATTGGAATATCTGGAGTAGATATAGGAATGGGAATATCTGGAGTAGATATAGGAATGGGAATATCTGGAGTAGATATATAGGAATGGGAATATCTGGAGTAGATATAGGAAATGGAATATCTGGAGTAGATATAG
This sequence comes from Denticeps clupeoides, assembly GCF_900700375.1. Classification (NCBI taxonomy): domain Eukaryota; kingdom Metazoa; phylum Chordata; class Actinopteri; order Clupeiformes; family Denticipitidae; genus Denticeps; species Denticeps clupeoides. The sequence goes on from NC_041721.1 coordinate 764,445, forward strand.
GAATTGGAATATCTGGAGTAGATATAGGAATTGGAATATCTGGAGTAGATATAGGAATGGCAATATCTGGAGTAGATATACATTTACATTTACAGCATTTATCAGACGCCCTTATCCAGAGTGACTTACAATCAGTAGTTACAGGGACAGTCTCCCTGGACCAACTTAGGGTTAAGTGTCTTGCTCAGGGACACAATGGTAGTAAGTGGGATTCGAACCCGGGTCTTCTGGTTCATAGGCGAGTGTGTTACCTACTAGGCTACTGGCACCCATCATGCAACTTCATTCCTCCTAGGATGATAATGGACTAGATTGTTCCTGAAGGGAAATTTAGGAATGGGAATATCTGGAGTAGATATATAGGAATTGGAATATCTGGAGTAGATATATAGGAATTGGAATATCTGGAGTAGATATATAGGAATTGGAATATCTGGAGTAGATATAGGAATGGGAATATCTGGAGTAGATATAGGAAATGGAATATCTGGAGTAGATATAGGAATGGGAATATCTGGAGTAGATATATAGGAATTGGAATATCTGGAGTAGATATAGGAATGGGAATATCTGGAGTAGATATAGGAAATGGAATATCTGGAGTAGATATATAGGAATTGGAATATCTGGAGTAGATATAGGAATGGGAATATCTGGAGTAGATATAGGAATGGGAATATCTGGAGTAGATATAGGAATGGGAATATCTGGAGTAGATATAGGAATTGGAATATCTGGAGTACAGTCGGATCTGTTCTTGGGGTTTGTTGCACACTTTGCATTTTCAGCGCAGATAGACCTTCATGTTTTTTTTTTTCCGTAACGACTCTGTCAGGGACAGTAACGAGGTGGACCTTCCCATGAGTGGCCGTGTCGGGACTCGCAGGTACATGGCGCCGGAGGTTCTGGACGAGAGTCTGAACAAGAACCACTTCCAGGCCTACCTGATGGCCGACATTTACAGCTACGGTCTGATCATCTGGGAGATGGCCCGCCGATGTGCATCAGGAGGTGGGCGACCGGCACACACATCGGCCACCTTCCCGATCCAGGAACTCTGAATCACAAACTAAATGCTCCCGTCCAGGTCTGTCCGAGGAATACCAGTTGCCGTATGGGGACATGGTGACGTCTGAGCCGTCCATCGAGGACATGAGGGAGGTGGTGTGTGTGAAGGGCCTGCGACCCACCGTGTCCAACCGCTGGAACAGTGACGAGGTGAGCAGACCGGGGCAGCCGATTAAATAATCACCACGCAGAACTAGAACTATAGATACAAGCAGGATGACAAATTAATACAACTATAAAAACAGAAGGAAATAAAGAATAAATTCATATGCAGTAGTTCGTGTCTGATTCATGTAGCCTAAGAGAATGCAGATGTTCTCTTTGTTGGGCCTCTAGGTGTGTGTGTGTATGTGAGTTTGTGTGTGCGTGCATGCGTGTTTGTGTGTGTTTGTGACTGTGTGTAAGTTTGTGTGTGCATGCATGCATGTGTATTTGTGTGTGTACACGTGCATGCATGTTTGTGTGTGAGTGTGTATGTGTGAATGTGAGTGTCTGAGTTTGTATGTGCATGCATGCGTGTTTGTGTGTGTGTGTGTGTGCGTGCATGTGTTTGTGTGTGCATGCATGCGTATTTGTGTGAGTGACTGAGATGAGTTTGTGTGTGCGTGCATGCGTGTTTGTGACTGTGTGTAAGTTTGTGTGTGCATGCATGCATGTGTATTTGTGTGTGTACACGTGCATGCATGTTTGTGTGTGAGTGTGTATGTGTGAATGTGAGTGTCTGAGTTTGTATGTGCATGCATGCGTGTTTGTGTGTGTGTGTGTGTGTGTATGCATGCGTATTTGTGTGAGTGACTGAGATGAGTTTGTGTATGCATGCATGCATGTTTGTGTGTGAGTGTGACTGCGTGTGTGTCACTGTGAGTGACTGTGAGTTTGTATGTACATTCATGCGTATTTGTGTGAGTGACTGAGATGAGTTTGTGTGTGCGTGCATGCGTGTTTGTGTGTGTTTGTGACTGTGTGTAAGTTTGTGTGTGCATGCATGCATGTGTATTTGTGTGTGTATACGTGCATGCATGTTTGTGTGTGAGTGTGTATGTGTGAATGTGAGTGTCTGAGTTTGTATGTGTATGCATGCGTGTTTGTGTGTGTGTGTGTGTGTGTGTGCGTGCATGTGTTTGTGTGTGCATGCATGCATGTTTGTGTGTGAGTGTGACTGCGTGTGTGTCACTGTGAGTGACTGTGAGTTTGTATGTACATTCATGCGTGTTTGTGTGAGTGACTGTGTGTGTCCCTGGGCACTTTTGAATGAGTTTGACATTGGATGACCTGATCCAAATTGTCCCCTGCTGACCTTGCTGTGTCCCCGCTGTCCCCAGTGTCTGCGCGCCGTGTTGAAGCTCATGTCCGAGTGTTGGGCCCAGAACCCGGTTTCCCGCCTCACGGCGCTGCGCATCAAGAAGACTCTCGCCAAGATGGTGGAATCTCAGGACGTCAAAATATGACTGGCGAAGGGACGTCCCCTTTTCTTTTAGTGAGACGTAGGACCCTCGTGCAGACTTTTATCCCGCCGCCCCGAACCCTCCATTTCTGGGTGTTTTGCACACACAGCAGCTGTGCTTTCTGTGAAAGCCGAGGAGATGCCCTCTGAGACTGGAATTATGGGCGCAGGGGACGGGGTGGTGCAAAGCATTTTGGGAGAACGCTGGTGCTGCCGCTCAGCTGTTCTGTGCCCTGGGGGCATGAACTCTGACCCCTGACCCACTTGGCAGCTGTGGGTGAAAAATGCCACATGGATTTTAGCATCTAAACTATGTATTGCCTAATAATAATAATAATTATAAATTTCCTAATAGTTATTTAAGAATTAATCCTGTGAAGAATCCATTTATATTGTCCGTTTTCCGTCTTTTTATTTAATCTGTCCACGTTCGGTGTGAATGCAGTGGGGTTTTTTAATCTTCTTTTCTTGCTGTAACAGCCTCAGAAAAACTCAGGTGGTTTTCTCACCGCTAATATTTACTTATCAGAGCAATAAACCGCTATCTGTAGACCTGAGTCCCCGCAGAGGACGGAGTTCCAGTGCAGGGTTCGCTCTGCATTTACCAGGCGGGCGAAGCTCATATGACCCCCATCTTTTTATATATGTAATATATATAGAATTTTATATACGTTTCCATAATCATAAAGCCTGAGAGGTCATTTGGGTTTGGGACTGAAGAGCCCGTATATATATATCCAAACCAAAACAAAAAGTCCCACACACAACATGGCAGATTTTGGAATATGTATTTGAATTTGGGAGAGTGTACTGCGAATGTTGGTAAAATGTAAAAGGAGAATTTCTTTTTGTACTCTTGGCCCCCTTTTAAAAAGCGCTGATCTCGAAGTCTGTCCTGTGTCCCTATGCCAGTTACTGTCCGTGTTTAAAGCAGTTTTTAAAGCCAGTCTAAGCTCGTCTGTACATAGTCCTGAGTGAATAATTGACCTGAACAGTCCTTTCTGTCCATATTATGCGTTGCTTGTGTGTAGAGGAAACTCTGACAGGTTCTTTTGTACAACGTCTGGTTTAAAGAAATGTGCCTTATGTTTACAGGTGAGATCTGTTCTGTACACAGATTGTGTCCAATTTATCAAGTTATCGAGTAAATTGCCTTATTTTACTACACAAACTGATGGTGTTTAGTCCTTTAAATGTGTGCACAGCTCACAGTTAAGTTGACAAATCAAATCTCGGGGCTTCAGCTGAACTTGCCATATATTCGATGGGCTTTTTTCCATGTCATATGAGGAAACAACTCTAGGGGGAGCCACATATATATCAGGAAGATTGCGATTATAGCCATATTCCCATCGTGATCGTGAGTGTTCAACCTGCATCACTGTGGGCTGATGGACGCATTCTGAACGCTCATCTCACCTGAAACGGTGGTAGAACGTCGAGCAGAGTTTACATTGAGTATACGAGCAGATTCGCAATTTTACAAACAATGACGACCTGTTTCTTTCTGTCCTTCTTTTATTTTAGACGCAGCAGACGGCCTCATAACAAGGATGTTTTTATGGTCGTTACGTGTTTTCAAGAAAGATTATTATACTGGTCAATTATTATAGTGGTCAATGGGTGCTGGTAGCCTAGCGGGGTAACACTCGTCTATGAACCAGAAGGCCCAGGTTCAAATCCCACTTCCTACCATCGTGTCCCTGAGCAAGACACTTATCCCCGAGTGTCTCCAGGGGGGGACTGTCCCTGTAACTCCTGACTGTAAGTTGCTCTGGATACTGGTGTCTGTAAAATATAAAAAATATATATAAATGGTATTAACGTGTAATATAAATAATATTAATCGTGTCACGTGGATGAAGGGAGTCTGATAGGTCTGGTCCTCATTGGTGCTTCAGAAACAATGATAATGGTTATTTTTCCATCCCTACTGCTGAGGAAAGATGCTGCATGTTCATGTACGTAGACAAACAGTGGAAGCATCTGTTCAGCTCAGCAGGTATTAAACAACAGTAATAGTTTCAGTGCTTGGATGAAATTGTCCACTAGAGGGCAGACTTGTCACATGGACTGATGGTGAGACACAATGCCGCTAGTCCTGAATGAGACGTGTGGATATGTTCATGTTCCTCTGTAAGACCAGTTTCTTCCCGGGCCTTTGGAACGTCTGCAGAACTCATTTGGACCTGACCCCCCAACCCTCCACTCGATATCCTGACCTCCGGCAGCCCAGATGACACCTCTGCTGGTCATCCAGGAAGCCAGCACATCTCCTCCAGCTCTCCAGCGCTCCACCAGCCGGAGAATCTCGAGTTAAGTTCCTCTGGCTGCAGGAGCTGGAATTTACATCTAACTGTAAAATCCAGGAGAAGCAGAAAACGGACTTTGGTGTGGTTGTCCTTCAGCTTCAGGCTGGGTGCTCCTCCTCAGTGTCCGCCATGGACATGGACGTGGACTGGTGACGCCCCTTAACCTGGAAACCCCGCCCCAACACCGTAATTTGATGGTGTTCAATTGTCCACTTGCAGAATGAGGGGAAAATGTGATGGAAAAATTCTACTGCAGAATAACACAGAGTGAAGGATTTTGACAAAGAAGGGACAAAATGTTGTCCCCAATGTTGCCAGATACACGCAAGGGCAACCAGGGCAACAACATGCACAGAAAATGTCATATTTTTATTTTTTATCCTTATATCACTTTAATGCAGCCATAAATAAATGTAAAGTGTCACTTGTCTAAGCTTCCATCGTTCAGGAGATGCGTTTTTAAATGCGAGGGTGCAGGTTTGGCCAATTGACTTTGGCCAATCAGAAGTCGAGTCTTCATATCTATAGAGCACATTTAAAACAGCAGCAGTTCATCTTTACAATAAATATTTGCATGTCAGATTTAAAGAAAGATCTGAAAATAACAGCCACACGAGTATGTACGGCCTGGACTAAAATTATCCAGAGTTGGTGACGATCTGACGTGTGAAGGTCACATCAGAAGAATAATCCAAATCATCGAGCCACTTACTCCAGTGTATACATTCACATTTACAGCATTTATCAGACGCCCTTATCCAGAGCGTCTTACAGTCAGTAGTTACAGGGACAGTGTCCCCCTGGAGACACTCAGGGTTAAGTGTCTTGCTCAGGGACACAGTGGTAGTAAGTGGGATTTGAACCTGGATCTTCTGGTTCACAGGCGAGTGTCTTACCCGCTAGGCTACTACCACCTGTGTATAGACTATTACACTAGTCCAGGTGAGGTCAGATGAGGAATTAGGGATTCTAAACCCCTACAGAATATGATTCTTGTTTTTATGACTGTATTTATATGCTTCGAAATTCAAGTTATCGTACCTGAGAAGCCTGGAGAGTTCTCGCCCTGCTTCCGTTTCATCTGTTCATTTATAGAGCACTTTCACCTCACTTGCACTTCTCAACAACCTTAATCAACCAAAGTTCTGGACTGGTAATAAAACATGAAAACGTGTTAAAAGGGCCGAGCTATAAAAGCGAAAGTGAAGTGATCGTGACACACAGTGAAACGTGTCCTCTGTATTTAACCATCAACCTTGGTGAGCAGTGGGCACCATGACAGGCGCCCGGGGAGCAGCGTGTGGGGACGGGACCTTCATCAAGGGGACCTCGGTGGACTCCATGACAGTGTGTGGGGCATTGTGACATTAAGATATGGCGGTGCGTTTATAAACTAGTAATAAAACTAAAGTTTAAGTAAAGTGGTCATGCCACTCGGTTCCGGTTAGAAAGATCTAGATCTAGACCGATGTAGAGCGAGTTATGGTGATCTAAGTGCAAGGAGATGAAGGTCTTCACCATGGACAACACCTTTATCTCCAGACTGATCTGGCTTTCAAGATTAAAATCCTGCAGGCCGGTTTTCTGGCTGCTTGGTGGACCTGTCATCTCCATCCAACCAAATACAATCATTTCTGGGTTTTTTTTTTGTTGGTTTGTTAAAGTTGCTCGGAGAAAATGTGTCTTTACAAACGTTCTGTAGTGTGTGAACTGAAGAGGAGCCTGAATATTGATCCTCGTGCCAATAAATATGTAGAAAGGTGGTTCCCGTGCCATAATTCTGGGAATTTTTATATTTATTAAAGTGCACGGTCAGGATATATACGACATAGAAAAAGCTCCAGTATGATCTTGTTCAGCAGCCGGCCTTCCCGTACGTCGATGTATTTATTTCATCACCATATCTCTGAGCCAATCAGCAGCCAGGAAACAGGACGAGGTGGATGGAGGGCAGCCAGTGGCGTCGCACTTGTTAAAGGTGTGTAATTTGGTGTGTGTAGTGAGCGTGATTCAGCTTTTTAAATTGATCACCTTCAAATGAGAAGATCTGGTTAACTTGCTGTTATTTTTGTCTACGTGTTGTGGGATCATATACGGGCTACGAGACACAAGCAGCTTCTGATTCCATCTAATAATATTAGTAATATTCTCCATTTTACTGAAATGAACTCTCAGTTTCTGCAGGATAATAAATGTAAAGGTTCTTCTGAATGACGGTTCTGCAGCATCCTGCAGGTTCTGTGCCTCTGCATCCAGAGCTCCTGTGCGCCTGCTCCTCTCTCTCTCTCTCTCTCTCTCTCTCTCTCTCTCCCTCTCTCCCTCTCTCCCCCCGTACCTCACAGTGCTCAGCTCTGCCCACAGACACCCACAGCACACAGCAGCTCCACAGCAGACCCGCATCCCAGCACACAGCCCAGCATGGACGTACTGATGAAGGGCTTCTCCATGGCCAAGGAGGGCGTGGTGGCCGCGGCGGAGAAGACCAAGGCGGGCGTGGAGGAGGCCGCCGCCAAAACCAAGGAGGGGGTGATGTACGTGGGTGAGTCTACCTGTCACTGGCCAGATCTTTTTTATTGGAAGGACGTGGAGGCGGACTGTGCTGTAGCATGACGAAGAACGATGCATATTTCATGTCCGTGTCTGCGTGACAGCTGGTGACGATGGGAACAGCGTCACTTGAAACATCTACATCTCTCTGTTTATATTTCCATGGGGCGGGAAGACGGGTTATTTTAACCTGCGGCCAGATATTTATCATTATTCATGCTGTGCATGATGTGTGCGTGAGATGGGGTGGCTAAAGATCAGCTGAGCACTGCAGCAATCAAGCTCCGCCCCCACCCCCGCAATAACTCAGCTCCCGCCCCGCCGTGTGTGTGTGTGTGTGTGCGTGCGCGTGTGTGTGTGTGTGTTGCACCAGGATTTGCTTGCCTGTGTGTGTGAGCGCTGCGATGACTAACTGTTCTGGTGGAGAGAAAGATGGAGGGATGGAGGGAGGGATGCAGAGGGAGGTGTTATGTCACAGTCCACGGGCGGGGGGAGGGGGTTGCAGAACAGGAAGTCAGGTTGGAGCGTGAGGTGGGAATATGAAGGTTAAAAAATGGCACAGGGCTTCGCTGCAGAGGCCCGTTCAGCCATCTTAATCCCGACACGCTGCACTGAGCAGTGGGCTTCTCCCACAATGCACCTCTCTCCAACCAAGGTCACCCCTCCTGAGGTCACGGTGCAGTGGTGGTGTAACGGGAGGAGAGCGCATGGGACACAAACACACGTGTTCCTACAGCCTCTTATAAAATAAAATAACGTGATATCATCCCGGATTTGCATCCCTCTCCACTCGTTACGTAACCGTGTTTCAGTCGGCCAGCCGGGCCGTGAGGTGCCGGGTGTGAGGGTGGAAACGTCGCCGGTTTTTATTCTCTTTATGAGGGCGCTGCATAAAATGGCCGAACCGGATCCACCGGCCCGCCGACCGTTAAAACACACTCGTCCCAGCCAGCCACTCAGCTAGTTCTGCCTTGAGCTGCTCAAACTAGCCGGTTGACCACTGTATAAAAAACTGTATTTTAACGGCACTAACATGACTTGGTTGAGGTAGACCGATAATAAAACATCAAGTACATATAAAAAAAAAGCGAATTCGCTGTAGCTGGACTAACTAGACTTGGTTTCATTCAGAGATGCAAATATACTGTCAAAATGGCTAAAATATAGCCAGATGTCAACTATCGTAAATTGACGGGATATAACTATAAAAGAATATAACTAAATACACACAAACAAGACTTGTAGCTTTTTAGCCGTAGCTGGGTTCATTATGTAGTAGCACATTTACATTTACGTCCTTATCCAGAGCGCCTTACAGTCAGTAGTGACAGGGACAGTCCCCCTGGAGACACTCAGGGTTAAGTGTCTTGCTCAGGGACACAATGGTAGTAAGTGGGATTTGAACCTGGGACTTCTGGGACATACTACCAGCGTAGCACGTTCATGTTCGCTCATTTTAAAATGTTGATGTGGTTCCAGCCACCAGATGTTCACCGTGATGAAGAAACGTTTTAAGTATAAATTTAAGGGACACAAATTTACACAAAACAAACACCAACTCATTAGCATATCTGTGCTAATTGAGGTGTGCTAACGTGCGCTAACTGCTAAAACATAACCATAACACATTAACAACGATGAAAAGATTAAATTGTCTTTTTCCCACCAGGTGCAAAGACAAAGGAGGGAGTTGTGTCCGGTGTAAATACAGGTAAAGTATCTGAAGTGAAAAGTAATCAAGTGTAACGCATACGGAGCACTTAGAACATTAAAAAACGTCTCCGCTCGGTAATTCCAGTGGCCAACAGGACCACCGACCAGGCCAACATAGTGGGAGACGCGGCAGTCGCCGGCGCCAACGACCTCTCTCAGAAAACGGTGGAGGGCGTGGAGAACGTCGCCGCGTCGACCGGCCTGGTCAATCCGGTGAGTTCGTCTCCATTTTAGAAGCACGTTGAGGCCAAACTGTGTGGTGTGTCGTGTCTAAACCTGCTCTGTTGTGTGGTCTCCTGCTTCTCCCGCCATAACAGGAAGAAGGCGTGTACGAGGTGATAGCGGGAGAAAATGGGTGGGGCTTACGCATGTCGAGTTCACCACTAACAATGCACTCGTACCTGGACGTAAAACAGGATGCATCCTGCAGGATTGGCAATGCGCTGGGGGCTGCAGGATTGCATATCTAACCTGTGCTAAGCATTGTCATATTAAAAAAAGCTGAGAACAGCCCTGATAAAGCCAGTCATCCCCATTCACCTCCCAGGGTTATTCAGTCATTTCCGCAGAGGTCAGAGGTCAGCACATCATGCTTTTATAAATGCCGGTTTCATGTCCAGCAGCCTGTAGCCGCAGGCATGTAGGAGTCGTTCGGACTCCTGTGTGGAGGTAGAACGTCTGGGCAGGAATGCATCTTGACGCACGTTGGGAGCCTATTTTTAGAAAATGGCTGCGGCGGGGGGGGGGGGGGCATCTCTGCGTCTGACGGCTGACTGAGGGCGGGGAGGTGCGCTCTTGCTCGTGCTGCTGCTCATAATGTCCTCAAAGAAGACAGCGAGATGGAGATAAAAGGAGAGAATAAAGGAAGCACAAGCGGCGAGGCGATGAAAAGCTCTCCGTTATCCTCCACCTTTATGGAATCATACGCCATCCTGCAAACTCATCGCCATCATCCACCAGTCAGCCATGGTCATGTCTGCAACTTCTATATATAGATGATAGGAAGACAGAACCGTAATGCATCTCTGCATGCTCCTCTGGAGGAGAAGTGAACAGAATGGCGGCTTGTTTTAAAAGGAGTGCTCTGTAGTGCGCCGGTTTCCCATGATGCAGTGCAGCAGTGGGTGCGGCTCTGATTCTTTGTGTCTGCCCGCAGGCCGACTTCCAGGGAGGAATGGAAGGCGGCGATGGAGGACAGGTGAGGCTAAACGTTGATCACTTACTTCTGGCACGTAGATCAATTAAGTTTAAGTAGGTTTAAAGTTAAAATAGTTTAATTAAATATATTGTCATTGTATTACAATGTAACATTATTATCCAGAATTACAGCTTCTCGTTTAAGAGCAAACTAAATGAATTAAAATAGTAATCTACGACAGTATTTAATATTAATAATGATATTTATAAATTCTAAATATACATATTTGTGTTTTTACATTAAAAGGCCCAATTATTAATATTTATTATTGTTATTTCTCTAACGATATATTTGAAATAAAAGAAATTTACAGCCATGATTTTTTTTTACTGTCTCAGGGCTATTAATCATGTCGCCGGGCTCCAGATGCTCTTCCCCGCCCTTTGACCCCAAGAGCTCCACCCCAAGCTGCCTCCACCACCAGATGTTCCTGACAACGATCTTTTTTGTGACTATTCGGAAAACCAAACTTGAGAAGAACTTTCGCCCATCTTCTGCCTCCAACTGCTCGGTGTGGCTCTGAAACCCCGCCCCTTCGTTTCCTGTGTTGGTGTCACCATGCCGCTACTCTGCACAACGTCCCGCCCCCTCCCTGCTCCTCAGCCCTGGGGCCAAGAACTCTACATATACACATAACCATATACACGTATGCATAACGAACATGACTCCACACGATCCTCGGATGAGCTTCAAGCTCATTTTTCAAGAGGAGACAAAGAGAATGGAGGAGATTTCTGATGACTTAAAATTAACATTGCATTGGTGTTGGAAATATACAAGGAAGCAATATATATAAAAATATATATATATATAATATATATGTTCCATTTTTACTACATTCGAGCACGTAGCAGGAGCTTGGTTCTGTGAATTTGGTGTTTGTGTTTGAACTGCGTAAGAAACGTAACATTCCGCTCGTCCCTGTCCCCCCGGTCTCTTTTCTCTGGTTAACTGGTAGTCCGGGGGGGTCAGCAATGCTTCTTGAAACGGTCTGTACATAAATCTCGTGATGTAGCAACGTTCCACTCGCGTTTCGTTCAGCATGAAGCCGCTCGCTTGGTTTTCCCGCCGGGTGCTTTTGGTGCTACGTGTGCAGGGCGGCCGTCTTGCACACAGCAATGTGAATCTGATGAGCGACGTCAGCGTTTTTCCGTCCTTATTGCATGCCTGTAATGTTGGTGTGTGTCTAGGTGTCCCCGTGGCAGACAGCGTCCCCGAGTTGTGTCCTTTTCGCGGTGTTCCTGAGCAATATCATCCAACCTGAAGGGACCGTGTGCGGTTCTCGTTGGCCCTGTGCTTTACCTCTGCCGTCCACCGGACCCGCCTGTCCCCGTCACATGCAGTCAGCAGTGTGTCCCACCCCTCTCGGTTAGGGCTTTCGTCTGCTTTAGGTCCAGTATCGACGACAGAGCGTCTCGGCGTGTCATTTTATTTGAAAGTGTTTGGAAATCCAAGACTGCATGTTGCCTTATCAGCACACACGTCCCCCCGCTCACACGTCCCCCCGCTCACACTCACACACCGAACGTCACAGTGAGTTGGCGTCGACGCAGACGAGCTGGTTTTATAAATGGTCAAGTCAAATAAAGAGTTTTGTTGAAATCGGACACAAGGAGTGGGCGTGGTTTTTATGTGCAGAAATGCACACGAACATTTCAACTGACGTGATGCACATGTTCATACGCACATGAAGAAGTAAACGGCACGTAATACTACATAAGATTACTGTTGCCGACGGTGAAAATGTGTCCCGGCGACGGTGGGAATGGATGGACGTGCGACTTGGGGAGGCGGTGGCCTAGCGGTAATCAGAAGGTTGTCACTGAGGTGCCACTGAGCAAAGCACCGTCCCCACACGCTGCTCCCCGGGCGCCTGTCATGGTGCCCACTGCTCACTCAGGGTGACGGTTAAATACAGAGGACACGTTTCTCTGTGTGCACCGTGTGCTGTGCTGCTGTGTATCTCAATGACAATCACTTCACTTTATAATGACCTCGAGTAAAGTGGAAAACGATGACGCCCCAATACAAGACCACGAGCCGACGAGGACATGAAACGGTACAGATGCGAGCAGGACATCGACCGTCTGACCGTCACCATGTACAATACGGTTTGGAATGTTGCCTGAATTCATGGACTTTTATGTATTTTTACGTACTGAGATGTTAAAAAAAGTTACCACATTTTCACGTTCGGAGGATCTGCAAGTTTAATGTTAAAAATGAAACATCAGAAAAGTCACGATATCCCACAACAAGGTGGGTTCCTGCGCTGCTCTAACTCGCCCCACTCTCCTTACCTGTATGTGGAGTCTCCTCCACACCCACCAGGCAAAACTCGTTCGTCCTACTGCTGCCGAAAGGGGCGTGTCTGCCAAACGAAGAGAATCGTAATATTCGTCAAAACTGGTCCAGCTTATTCGTAATGCATCATGATTTCCTGCTCTGCTGGTTCCTCGGTTCCTGGTGCCGGATTGTGAGCTTCAGGGTTGGCAGGTCCGGCCACTGCCCTGCGCTTGTGTCCCATTCGGTCCCCTTTCAGCGTCTGTATGGTATGTTATATCATTTCTGTGAAGTGGGGACACGTCTCAGTCGTACAACAAAGCGTGTGTTTGCAGTCACGCCTAAAGAGCCGCCCTCGTGAGGAATGACAGACCTCCTGTCCATTGTGCTAAATGTATGATGCACATCACTCGATTATGGGATTTCGTCAAGACCAGAGGGCAAATGTTTACAATAAAGAAGAGGTCAGAGGTCAACATACTTCTAACCAGGTCATGGCTTTTCGTCCCGCGCCCTGTGAATACGCCGACGTCTTCAGATGTCTCCAGAACCGCATCACAGGGCGCAGTAAGTGTGGGAGAAACAGGTACAGGTTTGTTTGGACTTGAACCCGTCTCACGACAGGGTGTGTCCCCGTCGGATCTGGCTGCAGGGGACGTCCCAGTGTCTATAAAAGCTCAGCCCCGCCGACACTTCTGCTGGTGTTTTGCTGACGGCCCAGACACAGTCGACATGAACTTTCTGAAGGGTGCTGGTGGTGCTGGTGGACAGGTGGACCAGATGATAGATAAAGCAGGTGAGTTCTCCTCCTCAGACAATAAAGTCCGGTGGGTGATGCAGTTTATTCTAATGAACTTTACTCTTTATCCACAGCTGATGTTGCTAAAGAGAAGGTTGGTGAAATGATGGGTAAACCCAAGCAGGAGAAGAAAGGACAAGGTGAAGATCTAACAAAATGCCGACCCAGCCAGTTACTTTTACTCTTTTTAACGAAATGCCTGAAAACGCAGATTAAATTAATGCAGAATGTAAAGTGGCTCAATTTTAGAGGGTGACAATATTAATAAATTTGTGTTGAATCTCAATTTGTGCATATATATATATATATATATTCGATGTAGACGTAGATATGGGAGTTTATATTGCAGGACTTTAAAGAATTTTAGACCCATTTAAATCTGTGAGACGGCAGCGTTCTGGAGTACTGAGAGAGACTCGGTGTTCCTGTCCAGGTATCGGGGACATGGTCGGGAACGCGGTGAAAGGCGCGGCGACGGACGCCGCAACAGACAGCGCCGCGGACCAGGCCGTGGCGTTCGGAAAGAAGCTTCTCTCGTAGCTCCTCACCTTGAGTCCCGTCTCCTGAGACGGAATCTACAGGACACGAAATAAAATTCAACTGTCCATCGTCTGTACATTTATCAGTTGTCAATTTTCATTAAAATAAAAAAGACGTAAAGAGACCAGATCTTTTTTTGTCCTCTTTTATTTTCAACAAAAAGGCGATACAAATTTCTCAAAGCAATTTTCCAAACACATTATGAGCAGGATTCTGCACAGAACAACGTTTTGTTCCCTTATAGACTCTCAACAGAACTTCGTCCCAGACTGGACGTCAAACGAGTAGAAAAAGTGAGACGCTGACATGGGCATCCTGTACCTGGGCGCCGGGTTCTAGTCTCACAACACTAAACAGACTGAAGTTGATTTTCTCGGCTACGGCAGGATATTTTCAGCAGTATGAGGTGGAAGCTTTCGAACAGAACAGGTAAGAACCCAGCGAGGACGCCATCTTCAGCTCTGGCTTGTGGTGTCAACCCTTTAATAAAAACGCTTTGGAAGAGAGGCGGATATGATTTTAACGCTCGGATGGAGGGATGGACGGCTGAGAGAGGAAAAGAATGGAGGGGGTGGGGCGATTATGTGAAAGTGAGGCCGGCCTCGTTGTACACCTTGAAGACCTTCTCGATGGCGTTGACGTATGCTGCCGTCCTCAGGTCCAGGCCCAGGTTGTACTTGTTGGCTGTGCGCATGATTTGCTGAAAAAAAAAAAAAATAAAATAAAGAAACACGTTTTTTTTTTTTTTTTTTTTTAATTCTCTCTGATTCCCTCTAATTCAAAAAGCCACCGCAGCACAATTTTGAGGTCCAGAGTTCTTCCAAGAAAGTAGGAGACCTTCTATTTGGTTTGAATCCATGCCATGTCCATAATTAGTAGAATGTTCATCAACACGAGCTGAGTTTTTCCCTTGTGTGCAGAAGGGTCAACTGTAGGGTCTGTCAAAGCCCATTGAGACGTACTGTATGTGATTATGGGCTGTATAAGAAACGAATGTTGTTGCTTAACGACCCTCATGCTTTAAAAAGTTTTAATGCTCCTTTAGTTTAATGCAAAAGAATAAGACACGATTGTCTGAAGTAGACATGAAGGTGTTATTCGTTGCCCAGGTCTGTAGACGAGTTCCTGTACGCCGTAGCAGAACTGTACCCACATTTACGCCCTTATCCAGTAGTTACAGGGACAGTCCCCCCCTGGAGACACTCAGGGTTAAGTGTCCTGCTCAGGGACACAATGGTAGTAAGTGGGGTTTGAACCTGGGTCTTCAGGTTCACAGGCGAGTGTGTTACCCGCCAGGCTACTACCACCTCGCACACATGACCCCAGAGAGCGAGCGGTTTTACATACTGATCATGTCAAGTGAAAGACTCACACAAGCCCAGGGCACGGGCGGAGTCCCCGTATCTCACCTGCCTCAACCGCAATTTAATTACACACACAGGCACGCACATTTTATTTTAATTCGTCAGCAAACGACTGCAGTGGGCGGAGCTGCAACTTACCCTGGCAGATCTCTCCATAGTGTAGGCCAGACCCGAGTGCACGATGTCCTTCTCCGACGCACCCTGGAAACATCATCATCAACGTTATAACACGCACAGGAAGCGCATGAATTAAAAATATTATATATATATGTATGTTTAGTTGTAATGTTGCAGACAAATGAAAGTTTTTAAAATGAACATTGTGCTCCATTAATGAAACGTACTTAAAGAAATATACATATTTTATAAAGTCTATGCTTATGTCAGGTGTCTGTTGGTGGGCAGGTTTGTAAATGAACAGTTTGTTGTGCGTGAAAAGAACCCTGATGTGCTTCGGTAAGAGCAGTAAGTAAATACTCGGCGTATAATACATTTTAGGAGAGAGAGAGGGGGAGAGGGAGAGAGAGACACTCACTGCTACTCTGGCCTGAAACTCTGCGGTGGGCACCACAGGGATGGGACCACCCTGCTTCCCGAACTTCCTCTCCAGACTCTCCTGCACGGACACTGAAGGCAGAAACGACACAAACCCAGATGAGTCCATTTATTACAGCTTAAACGAAGCAGTGCAATAAGCATTTTTCATTAAAGGATTTTCTCCTTTTGCAGCGAGATTTGTTCTTTCCAAACCAAACAGGGTCAGGTTGTATTGGGTGTAAAAAAGCGGATATTCTATTTGACACTGAATACAGGTAACACACGTGATGTCCAACTTGAAAAGCTGTGATGTTCCCCTGAAGCGTGCACGCTCAGATACACAGTACAGGCTGGGAGAAGAAGCTAATGTTCACCAGAAATAATATGCATGGTATGCATCAGGACTGAAACTTCAGTTCGTGCCAGTTGGCAGTTCACTCCTTTACATTCCTGGAGACAAGTGTCTCTCTCAGGGACGCGATGGTAGTAAGTGGGGTTCGAACCTGGGACTCGCAGCCCCTTCTGTGCGAGTTTGGACTTACTGAGCAGATGGTAGTTGGAATCTCGCTCATACTTGAAGGTCAGACGGCCATAGCTGACGTGGTTCAGGTTCTTCAGCCACTCGAAGTAAGAGACTGTGACACCACCAGCATTCAGATACATGTCCTGCATGGAAAAGATCAAGAAGGGCTGATAAGTCATCTAAGCATCGAATAATTGGTAAAATGAACGTTCACGTCCACACTCTGGACATGAATTTGGTAAATAACGGTTCTGAAGCAACTTACCGGGATGACCATGATGTTCCTCTCCAGGAAGATCTTGTCTGCATCAGGTGTTGTGGGACCATTGGCGCCCTCTGCAATAATCTGCATACAAACCAGCAAAATATTTTCAGACGCACGGACACCAAAACACCCCAAGTACAGGCGCATAATCCCAAATTAATCTTAATGACACCCATCTGCAGTATTATTCTTATCCAACATCATTAAACGAGTCTCCATTTCCGCACGTCAGTGACGGAGAAAATGAATGAAGAGCAGAAGTGGATTAAACGGAGACGGGATTAAACTGGGGCGCGTTATGTAAGGTCATCTTGGTGCTGAGAGGACGGGGCGGCTGTTTTCTACCCCAGACAGGCTGTTTATTCGTCCAGAGTCCAAATGAAATGAATGGAAAATGGAAACGAGCAGCAGCGGAGAAACCGGAGTTCTGCGCGCATTCCGAGCCCAGAGCACGAGCTGCGCAGCCGCACGTTACATAACAACTTACATAAGCTGCAACGCAGCCTGCGGAGACACAGCCAGGACACAGTAGCTGGGGTCAGAGGTCACGGAGAAGGAGTTGGTCATGATGCCATATTGACTGGCGCATTCCTTTATCTATTCTGGGGGGGTTGATGGGGAAATTTAAAGCCTCACTTATTTAAGGTCCCCTGACATGAAAGATGATTTAACATTAATACGAGTTCCCTGAGCCTGTTTATGGTCCTGCAGTGGCTAGAAATGGTGATATTGGTAAAGAGTGTTTTGGTCGTTATGCTTCACCGTCCAGAGAGCGGCAGCTTAGATGCTCGGATATGGAAAGGTCACCTCCTGTTTCCCCCCGAAAACATTATCTCCACCGACCGTCATGGCTTCCAAACGTCTGAAGCACTGCAGTCGCTCGGTGTTTGGATGTAAAAATGAGCACAAAGGTTTTTTTGGGGGGTTTTCTGGAAACACGTAGACACAACTTCCTGTCTGTACCAAAAATTGTGTTTGGTGAACGGTGTTGATGTTATTTCTGCGAATGTGGCTGTAATTCTGCACCAAGGCTGAATTTCGGAAAGAGACGTCAGATACAGAATTAGGGGACCAACAAGACCGAAATAAAAGGAAAAAAAAAAAAAAAAAAAAGAATAATAATAATTCATGTCAGTGGATCTTTAAGGCACCTAAACCATCTAGTGGTGCTTCATTTTAAGACACCAAATAGCAATATAACTTACCGAGTTATTGTTTATTTATTTTATGTTTATTTATTTATTGGTCTAAAAATACATAAACATCTGGATGTTTCAAAATCAGACTTTAATTTAGTGTTTTAATGTGATGTAAGACTTTTTTTTTTGTTTTTTTTTAAACGGTCAAAAAGACATTAGATTGAAATTAAAATAAAATGTTAATAAAATATTAATTTATACATTATGTTAAAAGCATCAATTGCAAGATCTGTTTGTAACACGTTGTAAAATCGGCTCAGTACTGTGATAATCCCTGCATTCTGGGATTTAGAGATTAAAACAAGCTCTAGGTTGGGGTTAGTGGTCAGAAAACCAGAGATCAGGTCAGAGGTTGAGCATTAGGGGTCAGTGGTTAGGAGATTAGATTCACGGCTGGCTGTTCTGGGATGAGGTAAAATTGAGTTTGCACCTCAAGACTAGCTGCAGACATCAGGGATTCCATTTTTAGGGGTTTAAATTCAGCTCTAGATGGGGTTTCTTCAACTGGCAGTGGTGGCCTAGCAGTCGGAGGTCCCCTTGATTAAGGTCCCGTCCCCACACACTGCATTTACATTTACATTTACAGCATTTATGAGACGCCCTTATCCAGAGCGACTTACAATCAGTAGTTACAGGGACAGTCTTCCTGGAGCAACTTGGGGTTAAGTGTCTTGCTCAGGGACACAATGGTAGTAAGCGGGATTTGAACCCGGGTCTTCTGGTTCATAGGCGAGTGTGTTACCCACTAGGCTACTACCACCCTGCTCTCCGGGCGCCTGTCATGGTGCCCACTGCTCACCAAGGGTGGCTTAAATACAGAGGACACGTTTCACCGTGTGCTGCGCTGCAGTGTTTAACAATGACACTCACTTCACTTTCACTGGTGGCCATAAACGGTCCATCTGACCGTAACTGTGTTCTGCACCATTTGAAGTTACGGGAAAGCGCAGCTTTCGTCTTTAACCACCCCAGGGGTACGTGTAGCTTTACCTTAGCCTGGATCTTCTGAGCGTTCTTCCTGGTGAGCTGCTTCTCCCCAGCGGCCGGGATTAGGATGTCACACGGTGCCTCCAGCAGGTTGCCCTCATATGGTTGAGAGTTGGGGAAGCCCACGATGGTGCCATGTTGCTGTGGAGTTATTTTCATGTTCATTCACCGTGTGCGAATAGCATTAACATCGACATGAAACACATTTCTGCACCACTGCATGATCAATGGCATGAAATCCACGCATATCTGGCCAGAACATCTCATTTACAAGCTAGTCAGAGATGAATTGTGTAGACACCAGACTCCGTCTCACCAGTTTGTAATCCTCCAGCTCTTTGGGATCCATGCCGTTGGGGTTCCAGATGCTTCCATCGATCTCAGCGACGCCCACGCACTTGGCCCCGTAGCGGTGGAGGTAGCGCATCGAGTGGAGACCCACGTTGCCAAAGCCCTGCGGGGACAAGCAGAGCCACAGACCAAAGGTCACCATGGTCCATGGACCGGTGCATCACCGCTTCCCCCTTGTGGACGCTAGCGGTCATGAGCGGTTCTAGTGCAGCACTGCAGCAGATCCCTGTTCTAATGAGAGGAACAGTAACCCTGCGGATCTGCCGGTCTCTCCAAGAAAAGCCCTTTTCGGTCCTCTTGATCCCTGCAGATTCCGGACGTAACGTTAATCCTGCCGCATCTGCCGCTGCTGGGTGGGTGTGAGACACTAGAGGAGCTCTAGTTCTTCTCCATTCGCCCGTAAACGGTAAATATTCTGGCCGTCTCTGTACCTGGATGATGAAGGTCTTGTCGGCGAAGCCGGGCGTGAGTCCCAGCATGCTCATGTAGGAGGCCTCGTTGATGAAGTTCTCGATGCCGTGGAACACTCCGCGGCCGGTGGCTGAGATGCGCCCGTGGATGCCACCCTGGCTGATGGGCTTCCCGGTCACGCACGCGTGGGCGTTGATGTCCTACATGCACGCACACAAACACGACCAATCACACGTGACCATCAAGTGGGCTGGTAACTTCAGCCAAACATGGAGGCAACAGTGGCGAGGGGAGAAAATCCCTCTGACAGGACGAATGCCAGAAAAATATTTATATTAATATTCCATTTTACAGGTTCGGACTGAGTCATGTGACTCTCGCGGTGTTCCAGTTTACAGTGTGTGTGTGTGTGTGTGTGTGTGTGTGTGTGTGTGCGCGCGCGAGATATCGTGTTTGGACCCTGGCTGCAGAACACGAACTCCTTTCAGAGTCACATCAGTGGCGCTTGTATGCTGCTGCCATGGCGACGGGCAGGACGCTGGTTTTCCGGCGCAAGTGGGACGTAATGACCGGACCATTAAAATCCCGCCTCCATCTCATCACAAAACACACAAAGAGAAAGATGATCTCTGCGGTTCATCTGCTCTTCTTAACACTTCATACCAACTCCTGCAACCACATTCCAGACTAGATCGGCGGTAACACCGAACATGGGATCCTGACGGGAATCTTCAGTCGGAATTCATTCACGAATCACAGCGGCGCCAGAGACTCACAGTGTGGGCAATGGTGTTGGCGTAGGTGTCCGCGATCCAGGACATCTCCCTCTCACCGGTGCTCATGTCAGGGGCGGGGACATCAATGCCAGGTCCTGAGAGGGACAAAAACCAAACTATTCCAAAGCCATAAAAAAAGTAATAAAACTAGTTCATATGGAAAAGCCATTCAAATGCACCGGGCTTGGGCCTCATATTCTTGGTGCATATTCTTTAAAAAAGTAGGTAAGTTGGTGTTGGTCTGTGGACAAAGACTCTTATCAAGTGTCGCTCTTCTATTTTTAGACCGACCCACAGTCACCCCCCGGTTCAGCGAAGAAGCGGCATGGAGGGGGGCGGAGTCTGGACCGCGGTGAGTCTAATTACACACACACACATGCCAACAGGAGGACACACTTACACACACAGATAGATTTGCATTATAATACAATATCCTAGAGAGTAGGCATGCACAGGCAACCCAACACCACAATGTCCCTCACCGTGTCCCCTCTTCCCAGAGTGGCAGCACGTGAAGTAAACAGGATGGAAGGCACTTCAGCAGTCTGCTCTGGATGCATGTGGGTACTAGAATATTGTGTGTGTGTGTTTTAAAATGCAGCACCCAGCAGGTTGTCTGTCTAAAACTGGAGACGTTTCTCCTTCTCTGCAAAAATCACTTTATGTTGTATGTTACGGAGATAAAGACGGGCGTCCCTGGAGGCGTGGTGTCCCTTTCACTTTAGTAGGTCAGTTGGGGGGGGGGGGGGCGGGACCAGGACAACAACTCACCAATGAAGCCCTTCTTGGCCAGCTCGATGGTGAAGCGCCTCGTGATCTTCTCCAGCTCGTTGTCCTGGCCGGGGACAAACGCAAAAAACTAGAACCATGTCCTCTCCGGGGGAAATGAGACTTCCATTCTGCTGACGTGACAGAGTGTGTGTGTGTGTGTGTGTGTGTGTGTGTGTGTGTGTGTGTGTGTGTGCGCGGTTTTATTCAGATCAGCAGCCAGTCAGGAGACTGAAAGTGGCATCATGATCAGCAAACTGGGAATTTACTGATGACCAGCAGCTCAGAAAAATTATTATTTGTTATGTTCTGAATATCGTTCCATTTCACTCTCCAAGAACTTAAAAGGTTCTAAAGAACAGATTCCAATAAAGCACAGTTACAGTTACAATGTTACAGTTGCAAAATCCCTATTATCATGTATTATTATGATCGAGAAGATAATTGCAGCAGTCTTATAAAATATGTTAAGGTCCCTAAATACTGAAACATTATGAATAGAATAATATATTCTATATACTTGGTCGCCTTGATAAATTATTTCTCGTGGAGGCCGTAATGACTGTCAGTTTTGAATTTATGGCTCTTGTTCTCCCTATTTGAAGATGAATCTACAATCATTTGACACTAAAACATTTAAAAATTGCAAAATAAAAACCCCAAAGCTTTCTAAAGTCTACTCCCATTTATAAATTAGTTAATATTATTATTTTGTTTATATATATTTTTAAATGCTGCTGAGAGTAGAATGAAGCGTTCTAATATGTATCTGCAGGAAAGTGTATTAATAGTAATGTGACGTTGAGGTGTGTGGGTGTCGGCCTGACTCGGCACGTCGACCACACACACACACAGCCCCACCCACACCCCAGTGGACCCAATGCATTGTGGGTGCACAAAGGTTCTTACAGAATAATTCCGCGGGTTGATCTTCACTCCGGCTTTGGCTCCACCGAATGGCACATCTGTTATAAAAACAAATAAAGTACATTCAGAAAGGACTCAGAAGCTCCGCCCACACGTCAGAAAACGCGCCCTGCAGACACGAACCTACAACAGCACACTTGTATGTCATCAAGGACGCCAGGGCTTTGACTTCGTCCACGGACACGTCCATGCTGTACCGGATACCTGAAAAAAAAAAAAAATATATATATATATAAATATGTTATGATCGTCCTGAACATTTCAGCCAGATGCATTAAAATCTGAAAAGTTAGTATAATAATGTATATATGACAAATTAACAATAAGACATTAAACATAATCCTTGAATAACGGCACATTACAAACAGCAGATGCCAAGACCTTCAGGTTCTATTCCAGGACTACACCACAGAGTCAACCGGGCATTCTGATTGGCTGAGAGGGGTCCCAAAATAATGTCACTCAGGGGCATTTCTTTAAACGTCATCCTATTATGTTACCAACAGTGACATGGAGGGCAGCTGCAAGTCACCAATAACGATAATAATAATAGCTTAATATTGTTAATACAAGCATGGATATAAGCAACCGAGATGTAGAGAATATTGGTACAACTGGTACAACTAAACCACTAAATTAGAGCAATATTTATCTGGTATAATTCCATTTCGATGTATATTGTTCTTGTGTCTCTGTGACAGTCATTATATAAACTATTTCCTCTGTTGCAGCGGTTGACCAAGTACACGCCCTGCGGGGAGAAGAACCCCCGAATGAATAAACCGCGAGGGGTCCATCGCCAGGTTCCAGCAGCACGGGGTCGTGTATCTGCAGCGCTCCTGGCCCTTTAACTCTGATTATTTCCAGCAGGCCGCCAGACTGGCGCAGACTGGTTCGTGCCAGGCTTCCCCCTGACCGCAGTTGGGGGCGGGGTGACGCAGCAGATCCCAGGCAGCGGGGGACGAGTCGTGTAGAAGGGACACTAACATGGGTGTCCTGTTACTTGGTGCGGGTGAGAGTGGAAGGTTGTGGAACTACATGCATGCATGGTAAGTGTGTGTGTGTGTGTGTGTGTGTGTACACACTGCACCATGAATCCTAATGAAGAATTTCCAGTCGAGGCCCGGGGGTCCGACCAATCAGTGTCACGCGCAAACACGATGACATCATCTCAGCATTACAGGAAGTCATGTGGGGGTGCGCGGCATAAACCAAGGCCACACCCAGCAGGTCGTGACCAAACACCACTTACACGCTGCTGAGGCCTGCAGAGCCGGCGAAGGATTCCGACAGCAGCAAAGTAGCGTGATGAAAACTGTCTGTCCACTAAATATGAAATAATATCAGATCATAATGTAGCGCCTAATGTCCCTGAGAAGGACACTTAACCCTGAGCGTCTCCGGGGGGGGACTGTCTCTGTAACTACTGACTAAGTCTCTCTGGGTAAGGGCGTCTAGTAAATGCTGTAAATCATATTATATTGTATTATACTGTGAAATAAATACAAAGCGACATCATGAGTGCTAATTGAGTGGAAAAATAAAAGGTTTGCATGAACCCATCAACTCCCACAGAAATTAGTCATTGGTGCCACATATTTTGCTGAATGGTACTTCACTCTCCAGCCATATTGCAATGCGTACACCAGACCAGTAGGTGGCAGCGTAATATCGTACACAATAAATAGTCCTTGGACATGCCTCAGGACCAATTTAAAGATGCGAGGGGACGTTAAGTGTCCTGAATTGCGTAATTGTAATGTGTTCTGGGAGGATTTGTAAGGGGTGGAGTCACAGCTAGACATTTAGACCATTTAATAGCGCTCTTTGCAAAATGTCGCTAAAGTACGTTTAACTTCACCCCCCCCCATCCTAAAAGTATAAATATTCTGATTTACGCCGGTTGAATGGGAACTAGTTTGAATTTGATTGGTCGACGGCCTGACCTCTGTTCTGGTACCGTGTACGTCTTCAGTTGAGAACCGGTGACAGCCCCTCCCGCGCCATATTTACCTTCACCTGCGGGCACCACGTAACATGGCGGGTGAATGGAACAGCGACCTTGTACTTTGTCGTTTGGACCTCTTTACTCGGTTCCACGGGTTCCCAGTAATACCGGGTAGAGGCCACCGAGAATAAATCATTAAACCCCGATCGAGGACATTCTGGCTGAGAGACGAGGCCTCAATTCATGCTGTAAAGTGGGCGTCGACGTCAAGCTACGATGTGGACGGCGGTAGCCTGGTGGGCTGGACCCCAGAAGATCACAACGTCCCAGGTTCAAACCCCACTCACCACCAACGTGTCCCTGAGCAGGACACTTATGGATAAGGGCGTCTGGTAAATGCCGTAAGTGATGAAAACTCGCAAACCCCGTGGAGTGTGACTCTTTTTGAGAAGCCTGGTGTACCGTGGACATCATGATGGTGTGTGTGGTCCTTCTGTGCAAGGTCTCACATCCTCTGAACATCAGACCAAACCGGCTTCTCTTCCTCTAGATCCAGAGCACGACCTCACATGCATCTCCTGAGCCCAACGGAGGCGGCTCCCAGACACGCCCACCTGCCAGAACAAGGGCCCCGCCCCTCGTTCATTCATCCAACCCTGACAGCGGCACCGACAGGTGCTGGTCACGCCGATTAAAACCATGTCACAATCGTCCAAATTCAGACCGACTGTGTCAACGAGGCGAGAAGAACCTCCACCAAAAGGCCAAATTAGCAACCTGACCCCGCCCTGGTTCATTCATCCAACCCTGACAGCGGCACCGACAGGTGCTGGTCACGCCGATTAAAACCATGTCACAATCGTCCAAATTCAGACCGACTTGTGTCAAGGCAAGAAGAACCTCCACCTAAAGGCCAAATTAGCAACCTGACGTTCATCATGGTGGCCACCTGAGGCCTGTCTGAAGCGTCCCCCTAAATTTCCTGATCATCTGAGAGCTACTCGAGCCACTCACCCCCCTTGCAGGGCGTCCTGTGCTGGCTGTGCTGGGCCCGGTAGCCCTCCACCACCTCCCACTCCCCGTTGTCCCTCTTGATGGGGAAGGACACGCTCAGGACGTGGTTGCAGGGCTTGATGATGCGCAGGATGCCCCGGACGCGGTGGCGCTTCTGCTCCGGCGTCTCCCGGGTCTTCAGGTCCTCCACCAGCTTGTTCTCCACGATGGCGGCGCCGCGGTCGAAGAAGCCCTCCACCATGCGGAAGAAGTTGGGGTCGTCCTCCTTGTCCGCGGCGGCCTCGCTGTAGCGGCGCAGCCGCGTCAGGGACGCGGAAGCGGGCAGCGCGGCGTCGGCGCACCCCGAGGCCAGCGCGCCGCCGGCGCCGCGGCTGAGCAGCTCCCCGAAATACCGGTACATGTCGGACGAAATAAAACCGAAAAAGGACTAAAAACGGCGGCGGTTAAATAAAAAAAAAAGAGGCCGGGAGGAGGTCGCCAACTGGGCCCGCTCGGTGGGGAAATGACGCCTCCGCGCCGGCCGCGCTGGCGCTTTAAAAGGCGGAGGGGCGGGGCGGGGGCGGGGATTCCGCGCCGAGGGGCGGGGCCTGCCCGCATTCAAATGTTCTGCACATGAACATGGAATTAAACGCTCCAGACACGTCCGAGGAACAGAGACCGACGCCCACTTCTTCTAAAACATCTCTTTTACACTATTTACACCATTTCACAGTTACTGTTGGTAAGATGCAAAAAACTTGTATTGCATTTCATGCTGAATTGCATCCATAAAATGTATTTGTTTGCTTTGCTGGGTTTCTTTAATTAAGATGATGTTCGTCCTCGACCGACCGTGCAATAAAATTAGAAGTACAAACATTCAAACAACATACACAATATGATCCCACATCCGTTGTGGACCAATAAGGACGTTAACAATAATATATGATAATAATGTCAGGTGATGTGTGACTTAAATGAATACAATAATTGTTACATTAACTCACACTTTTAGAACAACTGCACTTTCTAACACTTTTTGACCTTTATTTACTCCATACGTGCATTATTTATAAGTGAAGTGATCACTTTTCCCGCATTTTGTTATGTTACAGCCTTACTCCAAAAGGGATTCATTTCATTATTCCCTCAGAATTCTACACACAACGCCCCACAATGACAACATCAAAAGGTTTACTTGAGAAATCACACACACATATATATATACAGAAGCAGGAATTACAGCCTCAAGTTTATCTGAATATGATGCCACCAGCCCGCCGCACCTTTGGCCAGTTTGGCCCGTTCCTCTTCGCAGCATCAGGTGCATTTACTCCATTTTGGAATGAGGCTGTGACATAAAATGTGGAACGAGTGATGCGGCGTATAAGGTGGAGAAGTTGCAGTCCCTAATAAATAAGCTGCTGACACGAGGCTGCGGCTTCTGGCTCAGTCAGATGTCCCGTGATCAAGGTACATCTCCAAACAGATAGCATTAATTATAATGCGCGGTTACACGAGTTCACCGATTATTTGGGAGTTAATGATTCCACCGGGTCTGGCGTGGAACGGGCCTGTGACTTATTTGCACGTTGCCCCACCATTAATAAAACACAGAAAAATCCCGAGCTGCACCGACGCAGAGGTTGCCACGGCGACAGTCGCCGCAAGGCTACCGAGCTCACCAGGGCCGCGCCGGGATATCAGGGCCGCTTATCTGCAGATCCGTAGCCTGTGAACCGCTTCCAGTGATCTTTATGAGGGAACAAAGGACGGTGGAGTGGATCCAGATGTGTATTGTGCTGAGCGTGAAACCCTCGGCTCGACCCGTGAACCCTGCGCGCCAGATAAGATTAGAAGTTCTAACCGGTCCCTGCAGGCCTGAGAGCAGACGCAGACTCCCCACCCCGCAACACACCGTCTTCACCCCCGTATTCATGTCTGATGGGTGTGGCTGGTAGGGGGGTAGTAGCCTAGCGGCTAACACACTTGCCTACGAACCAGAAGAGCCAGGTTCAAATCCCACTTACTACCATCGTGTCCCTGAGCAGGACACTTAACGCTGAGTGTGTCCAGGGGGGACTGTCCCTGTAACTATGTACTACCCTGCATATATAGGATGGTGGTAGCCCAGTGGGTAACACACTCGCCTACGAACGGGAAGACCCGGGTTCAAACCCCACTTACTACCATCGTGTCCCTGAGCAGGACACTTAACGCTGAGTGTGTCCAGGGGGGACTGTCCCTGTAACTATGTACTACCCTGCGTATATAGGATGGTGGTAGCCCAGTGGGTAACACACTCGCCTACGAACCAGAAGACCCGGGTTCAAAACCCCACTTATTACCATCTTGTCCCTGAGCAGGACACTTAACGCTGAGTGTCTCCAGGGGGGACTGTCCCTGTAACTATGTACTACCCTGCGTATATAGGATGGTGGTAGCCCAGTGGGTAACACACTCGCCTACGAACCAGAAGACCCGGGTTCAAATCCCACTTACTACCATCGTGTCCCCGAGCAGGACACTTAACCCTGAGTGTCTCCAGGGGGGACTGTCCCTGTAACTATGTACTACCCTGCGTATATAGGATGGTGGTAGCCCAGTGGGTAACACACTCGCCTACGAACCGGAAGACCCGGGTTCAAACCCCACTTATTACCATCTTGTCCCTGAGCAGGACACTTAACGCTGAGTGTCTCCAGGGGGGACTGTCCCTGTAACTATGTACTACCCTGCGTATATAGGATGGTGGTAGCCCAGTGGGTAACACACTCGCCTACGAACCGGAAGACCCGGGTTCAAACCCCACTTATTACCATTGTGTCCCTGAGCAGGACACTTAACGCTGAGTGTCTCCAGGGGGGACTGTCCCTGTAACTATGTACTACCCTGCGTATATAGGATGGTGGTAGCCCAGTGGGTAACACACTCGCCTACGAACCAGAAGACCCGGGTTCAAATCCCACTTACTACCATCGTGTCCCCGAGCAGGACACTTAACCCTGAGTGTCTCCAGGGGGGACTGTCCCTGTAACTATGTACTACCCTGCGTATATAGGATGGTGGTAGCCCAGTGGGTAACACACTCGCCTACGAACCAGAAGACCCGGGTTCAAATCCCACTTACTACCATCGTGTCCCTGAGCAGGACACTTAACCCTGAGTGTCCCTGTAACTACTGACTGTAAGACGCTCTGAATAAGGGCGTCTGGTAAATGTAAATGATGTGCCAGTTTTGCCATTTTTGCCAGTTTTTTTAATGCAATCGTTCCAAAACGCGAAGTCAGTATAAAGAATCAATGTGTTTGTCTGAAATGAAAAGTAAAAAGTATGAAGCGAACCCGGCTGCCACTGTAGTGAGAACATTTCGTCTTTTTTCATGTAGTTGAGGGTGCAGCCGCGCCCGAGGAACCTGTGGAGCCTGGAAATCGACCTTTTCCGCTTTCTTGCGTGTGTCTGGCGTGGCTGGCGATGAGACGTGGGGTCGCCCCCACCGCCTCCCCGCCCCAAATGATTTACCGCGTTCGTGTTTCACGGGCCGGACGCGGCCTCGCCATTGGCTCCCCGGCGGACGACGCCCTCCGAGTTGTTCATTAACACCCGCCTCCCCTCCCTTTCCAGGAAAGACCCTCAAGTTGAACTTTGGGGAATGTTCGTACGCGCACATGTGCCTGGTTGAAAATAGCTGCGTGTGGCCTTGTGAGGACGCCATTCATGATGTCCCTGTCCCCCTGTCTCTGGACACACGTGTGCTGCCCTGGCCACAGGAGGTTCTCCATCAGGAAAAGAAGCTCGGCTCTATTTGACGCACCGCAGCCTCCCAGGGGCTTGTGGGAAGCCTGGAGGTTCGGGGTCATGGCCGCTGTAACACGACGCCGGACACTGTCATCGTCAGGACATTTTGTTCACGGCGTCCTGTCGTGCTGCAGGCCCGTGCGGCTGCGGCGTTGACAGGGCGTGCTACGCCAGCGCCACCTTGTGGGCGCCGTGCCCGTTTCCAGGCAGCTCCACGACAGCATTCATCAGACTGAACCCCCCCCTTGTCCCACCTTGCTCAGCAAGGACAGCGGACGTTCACGTGGCAGACAGGTTTTATTAAAAACCATATGCAGATGAGGATAAAAAGGTGCACGACGTTTTAACCCATAAACGGCCGAACTGTTTTTATGTTGCAGGAAGTGCGATAAAAGTTCATTCGGCCGCTCAGTCGCGTAGATTTACATTCAGATTTACAGCGTTTACCAGACGCCCTTATCCAGTCCCCCCCTGGAGACCCTCAGGGTTCAGTGTCCTGCTCAGGGACATGATGGTAGTAAGTGGGGTTTGAACCCGGGCGAGTGTGTTACCCGCTACGTTGCTGTCAGACTTTGTTGTGACTATTTAAGGTTAAAAGTTCGGACGTCATGACAGGAATGTAGTCTTGATAAGATGGACAGAACAGGTTAGACAACGTTTAAAATGTGTCATTGATAAAAGATATATGTAAGCCTGCCATGGCCGGTGTCACATATGAGTTCAGAATGGATTAAAGAACCTTCATAAACCCCTTTTTGGGACCCCATGGGTCCTCGTGTAATTTTCAACGGATGCCTGTAGAGGGACAGGGTGGATGTGATGTTTGTATTGCAATGTTGTCCCCTCTGCAGCTCTTGACCTTGCACCACCGGCCTAATGTTCTGCGTGCAGCCGCTGTTGTGCCGCCATGAGAAGTTCCGGTTGTGGCACCAGGGTTATCAGCTCGTCTGTGATGCCAACATCTCCACTGCTGGCCGCGGCTCTTTCTGGTTGGACCGGTTCTGCTGTGACCCGCTCACTGGATTCTCCTTGTCCCCATGGTGTCCTGGAGCCACTGAGAGCTGCAGGTCTTGTGGGAGGATCCTGGTCTGCAGTGGTCAGAAAATGGTCCAGTGATGAAGAAACCGGAGCGAGTGGGTCGGTGCACGCGGGGAGTCCGAGCCAACAGAACGGCTGTTGTGGGTGACATGGCAGGATAGAGGACATAGTCAGGGTGTCAGTGGTGACCCGTATCCACCACCTAAAGCTCTTCATAATGGCACATGCAGAGGGACAGTCCAGTCCAGTGGACGACTTTGATGAATCACGTTTTATTTTTCACACCATATCAATATGCTATATTCATGTGGCTGGTAGTAGCCTAGCAGGTAACACACCCACCTATAAACCTGAAGACCAGAAAGTCCCAGGTTCAAACCCCACTTACTGCCAACGTGTCCCTGAGAGACATTGATCCCTGAGTGTCTCTAGGGGGACTGTCCCTGTAACTGCTGATTTTAAGTCGCCCTGGATAAGGGCATCTGATAAATGCTGTAAATGTAAATGAACACTGGGACTGAAGTGATTGTCATTGTGATACACAGCAGCACAGCACACGGTAACACGGCGAAATGTGTCCTCTGTATTTAACCATCACCCTTGATGAGCAGTGGGCTGCCATGACAGGCGCCCGGGTACAGAAGATGAATTTCATCATTTCCACCGCCAGGGGGCAGCACCGTCATGCCACATTTACTGCTCAACAAAGACCTGGATGCTACACGACCAATTGCTGATTAAAACATTCTAAGATATAGAACAATTTTCTGATATTAAACAGGGTCAGAGTGAAATAATCTCCACCAGTTTTAAATAGTCCTAATATTTACTAGGGGCAGGGGTGGCCTAGCGGGTGAAGAAGCCTTGATGGTGGAACGAAGTTCCTCTCGAGGTCAGAACAGCACAGTCGCTGAGTACCACTGCAGCTGAACACCTTTCTCTGTAGAGAATAATTACACCAACGTTCTTATAGTCTGACTGCAACAGAGTGAATAAAAAGGTTGTATTCATAGTTGGGGGTCCTAGTGAACCAGAACTGACCACTTCATCCATGGTGACATGGAAGCACGTTGTAAGTCGCTCTGGATACGGGCGTCTGGTAAATGCCGTAAATGTGAATTAACCGGCCTCGTAATCAGAAGGTTGCCGGTTCAAATCCTGACCCGCCAAGGTGCCACTGAGGTCCCCGTGATGAAGGTCCCGTCCCCACACACTGCTCCCCTGGCGCCTGTCACCATGTCACCGTGTGCTGTGCTGCTGTGTATCACAATGACAATCACGTCACTTTTACTTTAATGCAAAAATACCTGAGAGGTGTTAAATTATTACTGACAAATGTAACTGTACATTTACTGTATTTACAAGACGCCCTTATCCAGAGCGCCTTACACAGTCAGTAGTTACAGGACAGTCCCCCCCTGGAGACACTCAGGGTTAAGTGTCCTGCTCAGGGACGCGATGGGGGTAAGTGGGGTTTGAACCTGGGTCTTCTGGTTCATAGGCGAGTGTGTTACCTGCTAGGCTACCACCACCCCCACACACTGGTCCCCGGGCACCTGTCATGGTGTCCACTGTCCCCAAGGGTGCTGGTTAAAAACAGAGGACACATTTTGCTGTGTCACAATCACTTCACTTAAAGAAAAAAACGTCATATTTAAAACAATAATACATTAGCAACATCGCTATGCTAAGATTTCTAGTTATGATTCAGGGAAGGACAACGTATTTGATTATTTTGTGGGCAAATTGAAATATTTTATATTATATGTGTGTTTATAGAGTAACAACTACAGCCAGACAGTTTTTTTCCACGATTAAACACCATTTTCTGCATTAGAGTTCCTTTGTAGGGGCTCAGCGACGTCTGCGTTTTTAATTTGGCGTCTCCGCAGATTAATCTGGATGCTGAATCTGAGCATCAGCGGCCGCCTCTTATCCCCATCGCTGCCGTGGCGACCTCCCAGCCATCGGCCCGCGGGGACGCGAATTAATACCCGGAATAATTCCCAGCAATCCCGAGAAAATCTGCTCACAGCTGGGCCACTTGCGGCGGGTCAGAGCGAAGCCCCACGACAGGTGCAGGTACGGAAGGAACGTTGGTCAGGTTCCTCCACCCCTCCTGGTCACATGGCCACAGAGTGTCACCTTCGTCCTTGTCTTGCCTACTTTGTCTTGGTAGGCTGGTGGTAGCCTAGTGGGTAAACACGCTTGCTTCTGAAGTGTCTCCGGGGGGAACCGTCCCTGTCTGCCCTGCCGTCCCTCCAGTCTCTGTATCTGAGAGTATCTTCCCAACTCCCCGTTTCCCAAATTCCCCTTGTGCTAAAGTTCTGTTAGTCCCCCAAGTCCCAGGTCCTGAACTCCTGAGAGAAGCGAGTCTCAAGAACCGATCGAACCCCAGCCGTGTCTGATGGACATGATTTAAAGAAGATGGCCAGCTGCATCTGATCACTCCTGTCGGGTCAGAAGAAGAAAGTGGTCTCATAATCCTGAGATGTAGGGCCCCATCTTCTACATGTCTGCTCACTGAGATC
Organism: Denticeps clupeoides; assembly: GCF_900700375.1. Classification (NCBI taxonomy): domain Eukaryota; kingdom Metazoa; phylum Chordata; class Actinopteri; order Clupeiformes; family Denticipitidae; genus Denticeps; species Denticeps clupeoides. Next base: position 796,765 of record NC_041721.1, read on the forward strand.
CCGTGACAGTAATGCATGAGGATATTATATATCTGCACGGTCCACACACACAACCGGACGGAGAAGAGCACCAGTAGGCTGTGATGATGTGACCTAGATGTCCCTTCCTCTCCTGATCCGCAGGAAGTGTCCGTGTGACACAATCACAACCGCGGGATTTACCATGAGCAACCAGATCCTCCGGGGGCTTAGCGCTGTAAACAACTGGGATCAGGCAGCAGATTTAAGAACATGTACCACTTGCACTTGGTCATTTTGTTGAAAGAAGATTAGACGTGACAATTTTTAATTTGTCCCCGAAGCCGATCAGCCGCCGCCGTCTTTTTTGATTTTATTCCTGGCCAAGGCCCGGCAGACTTCAGGATGGAGCAATCAGGCGGATAAGAAGAATGAAGGGAGATCACGACGGTCACTGGCACTTTATAAATTAAAGCGGTAAGAATTAAAAAGGCTTAAAGAATTGCGGCGATTGAGGAGCCGGATCTGAAAAAAAAAACAAACAAAAAAAAATAATTCTAAAAAACTTTATTTGGTTTTTTTGTTACAGAACCTGGGTGCTTTACACCCCCCAACCTTTCATTCATTTAATTTCATACTGTTATAAATACTGTCCTTTTATAATGCATTAGACAACTTTTTATTAAGTCATGTACTCAGCGACAAAAAATGCAAAGGTCCCCAAAATTACAAATACATTTCAAAAATATGTCTGGCGGTTTCACAAATCCCACTGTGAACGTTTAATATAAATTATGATTATTTAATATATTTACATTTTTTATCTTGGGGGTGGGGGGGGGGGGGGGGTTATAAAACCAGCAGACATTATTAACGTGATGCATGGACGACGTGAGTCTCGTCTCTTCCCATGGGGCTCTGCTGCAGAGATTACGAGCTCCGCCCGTGTCGCCCTGTCCTGATTCACCGCCGATAGCTTATCTTGTAACCTAGAATTGCGCGTTTAAATGCCGCAAATCTCCACGCTCCCCCGCGTCCGGCCGTCTGTCTCCACCGCATTTTTCATTAATAGAACCAGACTTAATCGGATGGGCGAATGTCAAGAAATAAAAAAAAAAAAAAAGAAGACAAGAACAATAATAATCACCGAATCCCCGCCCCTGACCCGCCCCGCCCCGCCCTGCCCCGCCCTCCGGTCCCGTCTCTGACAGCACAGGTGGATCTGCGTGTGATGCCAGCCGCCACATTTCTGCCATTTACCAGACGCCCAGGGGACAGTCCCCCCCTGGAGACACTCACGACACGATGGTGGTAAGTGGGGTTCGAACCGGGGACTTTGTGCTCTTCTGCCCACTAAGTTAAAACGGCTAGGAGGACGTTTTTGAATGTTGAAACCCGGCCTTGGAAAGGATGGAGCACGGATGAAGGTTTCTGAGAAGCGACCACGTCTGCGTCTTTTGTTGTCGCTCTCAGTCATTATGCAAATGGGCCAGCAAGACGGGGCCCTGCGGGGGGCGTCATCTGGGTCATGTTCCTCTTCCAGAGCCTCCTTTGTTCGAGGCCTGGCACAGTTCGGCTCCCTCAGAAGCACCAGGGGGGACTGGGGGCAGCCATTAAAACCAGTTAATAATATCGATCCATCTCAACTGGCAGAGATCATGTGGGCAGGTGGCTGTCCCCCCTCTACTCACATGTCCCACCACCTTACCTTCCTCCAGCAGGATGGGGGATTTAACCTAGGGTGGTAGTAGCCTAGTGGGAAACACACTCGCCTGTGAACCAGGAGACCCGGGTTCGAATCCCACTTACTACCATCATGTCCCTGAGCAGGACACTTAACCCTGAGTGTCTCCAGGGGGGGGGATGTCCCTGTAACTACTGATTGTAAGTCGCTCTGGATAAGGGCGTCTGATAAATGCTGTAAATGTAAATGTAATCCTCCAGACGAAGCAAGGCCACACCCTTGCAGGACCTGCTGCTGTTATTCAGGTGGAGAGGTATTAAGATCGTGGACTTTCCCGCCGTTCGGTGTGGAATGCCGCGGAGAGCCACGCCCACATTATTCCGCTTTACGCGTCTGAAGACGCTCGAATGAAAGAGACCAGAGGTGCATGCAGGAGACTCGGTGGTGAAAGTGTGACCTGTCCTGTCCCGGCATGCTGAGCGAGCGAGTGAGGGACCTTCAGAGATCCAGCAGAGGGCGGCGAAGAACAAGGAAAGAACTCGTCCTGCGTTCCTCTCCATCCTGTCCCACTCGTCTAGTTCTCGTCTCTGTTTAAGATGGAATTTGGTCTGCTGCACAGTAGAAGTTCGATTAACATGTTGGATGCATCGCTTTAAACCTCATTCCAGCGAATCAGTGTAAAAATATGTACATTCATAAGAGATCAACTCAATCGGATATAAATAATCATGTCCTCAGTCAACATTAGGTGCAAGCTGTGTCATGTATTGTGATAAAGTTTTATTACAGCCAGTAATCTGACCCTATTGCACATAAACAGATGGTACGGTGCTGATTCTGTGGCCTACGTGGCCAAACAGCCTACTGTCTTACTCGGGGACACTGTGGGACACAGTGACCCCACTAGACCTCCGCTAGTACCACCACTACCAGACTGTCATGAGTCGGATGAGTGCATTAAGCCAGAAATATACGTGCTGTGAGTTACGTATGCGTATCTGCACACAGTTGCGTTGGTAATTTTATAGAGATGCTTGAACTGGCTAAAACGATGTCGGATAAAGTAACCTGCTCTGGCCCATTACCGCAGTTTCGGCGTAGCGACGAGACCTGTAGCTGCTCCTCGACATAAATCGCTGGTTGTCGGAGTGGTGTCCAAAAAATAAAGTGGGCTTTATTAATAACTGGCCAATATTTAGGGGGAAGCCTGGTCTTTTTGGGGCGAGACGGCATCCACCCCAACTGGGCGGGTGCCACTCAGTTGTCTAAAAATTTGGCTCATAGTCTTAGAGCCAAAAAACAAAACTGACTCGCCAGAGCCGAGACCAGGCAGCGGACAGACCGGCTAAACCGAGCATCTGCCATTTGCGTAGAGCCGCCACCCAGCGTGTACAATATTGACACTGTGTCTGTACCTCGCTCTATTAAAACAAGAGATTCTACAAGAAACATTAATAAAACTCATAAATATGCTGACACTGTGTCTATTCCACGGACTGGACGGGGTGTCTGTTTCGGGAACTTACTACCCGTTACTATCACTCCTTCTGAATGTACCACCAGCACCCCCGGCATAAGAATAGGATTATTAAATGTTAGATCCCTTACACCTAAAACGCTCATTGTCAATGAAATGATTACAGATCAGGGGTTCGATGTACTGTGCCTGACCGAAACTTGGTTAAAACAAAACGAATTTGTAGCATTAAACGAGTCTAGTCCTCCTGGATACAGCTATGTACACCAACCTCGCTTAACTGGAAGTAATTTATAAGGATAACCTCGGTATTACTCATAAACCCGGACAAGGATTTAACTCTTTTGAGATTCTATATACCAATATAACTCATGTAGTCTCACAAAATAAAAATCCTAAATTCATTCCATTGGTTATTATTTACAGACCTTTGTGAATTTACAGATTTTGTCTCCAACTTAGTTGTATCTGTGGATAAAGCCCTAATTGTTGGTGACTTTAACATCCACTGTGATAAATTAGAAGACTCACTAAGAACAGCATTCCTGTCTTTATTAGACTCAGTTGGAGTTATCCAACATATAACAGGACCTACTCACGAAGGTGGTCACACGCTCGATCTTGTGTTGACCTTCGGTTTAAATATAGAAGATATAGTTACTCTTCCGCAATCTGAAATGGTCTCAGATCATTTCCTCATCGCTTTTAAAATATGTCTCAGACACAACAAACTCAATCCCCCTCGTTATAGAGACAAACGGACAATTACATCAAGTACGGCACAGAGGTTTATTAATACCTTACCAGATTTATCAACGCTGATAAACTCACCGTCAGACCCCGCTGAACTTGACCAAGCGACCAAATGTCTAGAATTAACACTGCGTAGTACGTTAGATATAGTCGCTCCCCTCAAAAGGAAGATAGTAAGAGATAAAAACTTAATTCCTTGGTATAATGATCACACGCGCTCGCTTAAGAAGACCGCCCGGAAATTAGAACGCAAATGGCGTCAAAGTAAATTAAACATATTCCGAATAGCTTGGAAGGAGAGCCTACTTAACTATAAGAAGGCTCTTAGCGCGGCTCGATCAACGTATCTGTCCTCGTTAATAATCCCGGATTCCTGTTTAAAACTATAGCCAAACTAACCAGGAATAAGACAGAAATGGATGCGACCACTCAATATCATCATAGTAGCGATGATTTTATGACTTTCTTTAATACGAAAAATGTCGCAAATAGAGAGAAGCACAACAAATAGCTCCGCCGATATTTCCATGGAAAATAATCTTCTAATAGACGACCACCGATTAGAACGATTCAACCCTATTAAAGAGCATGAATTAATCAAATTAATCTCATCATCAAATCAATGTACTTGCGCTTTGGATCCGATTCCAACAAGGTTCCTTAAGCAAATAGCACCCAATGTTATCAATTCTATCCTCAAAATTGTTAACTCGTCGCTTAGCACCGGCCACGTACCAAGTTCGTTCAAGGTAGCAGTCATTAGACCCTTGATTAAAAAGCCGGATCTTGATCGCAGTCAGCTTTCAAATTATAGACCGATATCCAACCTTCCGTTCATATCAAAAATCTTGGAAAAAGTCGTAGCCCAGCAGCTGAGCGCATGCCTAGACTGTAACAATATCCACGAAGTATATCAATCAGGATTTAGACCTCATCATGGCACTGAGACAGCGCTGGTTAAAGTGGTTAATGACCTTCTGTTGGCCTCTGATCAGGAACGCATCTCGCTGCTTGTCCTGCTTGATCTGAGTGCAGCGTTTGACACTATCGATCACGCTATTCTCCTTGCCAGGTTAGAGAATGTCATTGGGATTAAGGGAACAGCCCTTGAATGGTTCAGACCATATTTGACCAACCGATATCAGTTTGTGGACATCAATGGTGTTTCGTCTTCACATAGTACCTACACAATAACCCTGGATAGCCTTTCTATCTCACCGAGTATTGAAGTGAAGGATCTAGGTGTCATCATTGATGCAGGTCTCTCATTCAATTCGCACATAGATAATGTCACTAGGATAGCATTCTTTCACCTTAGAAAAATAAGAAATATAATTTCAATGCATGATGCAGAAAAGTTGGTCCATGCATTTATTACATCAAGATTAGATTACTGCAATGCATTATTGTCTGGATGCTCTAGTAGGTGCATGAGTAAACTCCAGCTAGTACAGAATGCTGCAGCCAGAGTTCTAACTAGAACCAGGAAATTTGACCACATCACCCCAGTCTTACAATCACTGCACTGGTTACCCATCAAATTTAGGATTGACTACAAAATCCTACTTTTAACCTATAAAGCTCTAAATAGTCCTGCCCCACAGTACCTGAGTGAACTTTTGGTTCCTTACGAACCGCCACGCCCCCTTCGATCAATGGGTGCGGGGTCACTACTGGTACCAAAGGTGCAGAAGGTCACAGCTGGGAGCAGATCCTTCTCCTATAGAGCTCCGCAGTTGTGGAACAGCTTGCCTGTCAGTGTCCGGGACTCAGACACAGTCTCAGTGTTTAAATCCAATCTCAAAACCTATCTGTTTTCTCTGGCTTTTTGCTAAAGTCCTAGACCCTCATTTCACTTGATTTTGACGCAGTGTCAATTATAAAGTCCAGTTTATCACAGAGTCCCCCTGTTAGACACAGACAAAGTTAAATTCACCAGTTAGGCTGTCCTAGTTAGGGTACCGGGCCACTGTAGCACCAATATACCACAGATTTCAGTATCGGTCGTACAGTGCAACCGTCTGCCGCTGCTTCTGTTTGTTTTTCTCAGAGACACGGAATCAAGCACCCAGACTACTGGCAGACCCCAGTGATCAGACCAGCAAATAAATCCTGGTTCCTGACAACTGCTAAACAAGGACAAAACATGAAACAAACCAGAGGGTCACCACAGCCACCACCACCATTACAACTACAGCTCCAGGGATCTTCAAATGGACCAGTAACATCATTACGGACACGTAATCTAGACCATGACACTGACTACATCCTGGACTTCTCCAACCCTACAACCGTAGGACTTTATATCATATCCAACCCTGCACTGACACCATTTGCAGGCTCACTCTACCCTGGAAGGGGGTCCCTCTCTCTACCACTCCTTCCCAACGTTTCTTCCTCTCTTTTTTTTTCTCTCTCCTGGAGTTTTTCCTTGTGTGCAGAAGGGTCAAGTGTGGGGGGTGTCAACTGTAGGGCCTGTCAAAGCCCATTGAGACGTACTGTATGTGATTTTGGGCTAAATAAGAAATAAATGTTGTTGTTGTTGTTGTAATGTTTGTTGCATCGCAGTCTGTAATGTGCACTCCGCTAAACAAATGAATACGTGCATTTTAAATCGAGTGCAGACCTTGCAACGCTGCCCCTATAAAATTACACAGGTATTGCATTCGTATCCGTATGCGGATACCTCAGTAGCACCTTGGTGGACCGGGATTCGAACCTGCAACCTTTTGATTACGGGGCTGCTCCCTTAACGGCCAGGCCACCACGCCATACGTACACACGTACATTAGTCTGCTACCATGCAGATGTGTCATGTCTAATGATACCTAGGGTTAGTTTAGGAAACTGTCGCCAAGGTGCCACTGAGGTCCCCTTGATGAAGGTCCCGTCCCCACACACTGTTCCCGGGGCGCCTGTCATGGTGCCCACTGCTCACCAAGGGTGATGGTTCAATACAGAGGACACGTTTCACCGCGTCACCGTGTGCTGAGCTGCAGCGTCTCACTTCACAGTCTCTATTGCTGTCATGGCTGCTGCAAGATGCGCTGTTCAAATCCCACTTACTACCATTGTGTCCCTGAGCAAGACACTTAACCCTGAGTGTCTCCAGGGGGGGGACTGTCCCTGTAAAGACTGATTGTAAGTCGCTCTGGATAAGGGCGTCTGGTAAATACTGTAAATATGAATGGAGGAAAAACTCTGGAGTTGCTTTCTAATTGGCCCGTTTGAATGGGGGGCGTGTCCGTCAGGGCCTCCTCCACTAGACAGCACTGTGTTGCTCACAGTTAACTTTGCCACGTAATAAGCAGCGCGTTTTTAATCAAAACAGCATTTACATTTGTTTGGTAACACCAGAAGCTTCAACCTCTGTCGCTACACGGTTGATCCCAGCACCGCTGCTCCAAACCTCGGCCTTCAACACACTATACAGTCCGGTCAGCCTGAATTAAAGAAGAATGGCCCATCCCAGCCCATTTTAATTCATTATCCCAAGCGTGCATGCAGAAAGAAGCTGTATCATGGCTTGAATATTCCATATTCATATTCAATATTCCAGCGGTTAAGGAAGCGGCCCCGTAATCAGAAGGTTGCCGGTTCGAATCCCGATCTGCCAAGGTGCCACTGAGGTGCCGCTGAGCAAAGCACCGTCCCCACACACTGCTCCCCGGGCGCCTGTCATGGTGCCCACTGCTCACTCAGGGTGATGGGTTAAATGCAGCGGACAAATTTCACTGTGTGCATCGTGTGCTGTGCATCACATGTGACAATCACTTCACTTTACTTTACTTTTTAAAAGTGTAATACTTGGTTATGTTTGCAATATTTGCATATTGGTTCATTGTTTACTTGCAACATTTGCAATACTGTGGTCTGTAGCAGTTGCAGAAAGCATTTCACTGCACATCATACCGTGTATGACTGTGTATGTGACAAATAAAATTTGAATTTGATATTCAATATGTACAAGGACATATTCACCAAACACACATCTAGTCTCTAGCACATCAGAGCTATGTCTGCATGGCAAGAGTGTCAGCGTACTGATAACTGGGCGCTGGTGGCCTAGCGGTTAAGGAAATGGAAATGAAGGTTGAGAGTTTGTGGTTGTGACTGTGGTGCTGGGGAAGTTGAAGTGTGTGTGTGTGTGTGTGTGTGTGTGTGACAAGACTTTGAGGTGTTTTCTGACACAAGACAAAAACTGAAACATCAATCAGTGGATGTGAATTTACACCAATCAGCAGTGACACTAAACACTTAAACTGTTCTGTTCTTCGTTTGAAAGTGATTTTATGGCTCATCTTTTTTATTTTACTTCGAATTTTTTAGTTTGGTATCATGATCATGTCCCCACACACTGCTCCCCGGACGACTGTCATGGTGCCCACTGCTCACTCAGGGTGATGGTTAAATGCAGAGGACACATTTCACTGTGTGCACCGTGTGCTGTGCTGCTGTGTATCACAAGTGACAGTCACTTCACTTTCACGCTAAGGTTAAATACAGCAGACACCTTTCACCGTGACAACACTTACAATCAGGAGGGTGGTACTAGCCTAGTGGTAACACACTTGCCTATGAATCAGAAGACCCAGGTTCAAATCCCGCTTACTACCATTGTGTCCCTGAGCAAGACACTTAACCCTATGTTGCTCCAGGGGGGGACTGTCCCTGTAACTACTGATTGTAAGTTGCTCTGGATAAGGGCGTCTGATAAAGTTACATTTACGGTATTTGGCAGACGCCCTTATCCAGAGCGACTTACAACGTGCTTTCAAGTTACCATCGATGAAGAGTCGATAAATGCTGTAAATGTAAATCACAATTACAACCACTTCACATTGTACATGTAGTTCTATATTCTATCACAAAAAGAATAAAAGTTCAGTTGCTTTTATGAACAAATTATTTTTCTTATTAATATTAGTTATTAAGAAAATAATGGGGTGGATATTTTTGCCACCCCCATCTATGACATTGGTGTGGGTTAAACATTCTTTTATGGTCACTGTTCAGGCAACAGAAAATGGTTAGCAAACATTCTTGTGAAACACAATTTGTCTGCAAAAAAAAAACTAAATTAAAGACCCCTGCGCTAATAAGACTGCAGATTATAGTCTCGGATCCGCAAAAAGTGTGACGTAAACCCGTTCGGAGCAAGACGGCATTTTATTTCCAGCGTCATCTGTAGCCTGAGCCACCGGCCAATCACAACTCACGATTAAAGCGCAGACACATTAGATGGATTGGCAAAGCGTCCAATCAGCGCGCGTCCTCACGGGACTCGCCCGCCAATCGTAGGGCGAGCAGCGCAACAAGCCCCTCCCTTTTCAGAGGGACTCTGAGCCGAAGGGCAGCTGCCTGGCTTCTCAATGGAAGAAAGCGCGTTGTTCGTTTTGAGTACGTGACCTAAGTCCGCGGCGTAGCCTTAAATCCGGGAGATTTTCGGACATCTCCGCCTCTAACGCGCCAGGGCTCGGAGCGAAGACACTTTTGGTGTCAAACATGCGCATTAATTCACGCCGTCAACGCGAAGAACCGACGAGAAAGGAATTATCGCTATTCGAGTAGCTAAACACAACCTTGGCGGTTTTGGCGAAAAGGCGCCTGGACGTTTGCGTACAAAACACCCATCGGCCTGGAGGCTGAAAACAGCGCCTGAGCCGCATTCGTTTCCGGAAACGTAAGTATCCCAGATAAATGGTGGCGGGGTTGAGGGTGGCTAGCTTGCTAGCGCGTTAGCTGGCCGTCTTAACATGGCCTCTTAAACCGCCTAACGAGCTGCGCCGAGCGGGGTTGCCAGATCTGGCGACAGGATCGGGCAGGCCGTCTCTGGCCCTTCCGAGGAATCTCATACGTGGGTCGCTCTCTCGTGTACAATGTGTACATATTACATAAAATATTCACCCAGTTGCCGGCGAATCCACGCTTTCGGTTTCAGTCTTTGCCGTTGCTTTCTGCATTTGTTAAGGGACGATAGGAGAAAACGACTGGATCGATTATTATTGGTATGCTTCTTGTATATTTGATGTGTTTTGCTTAAGTGAGCTAGCAAGGTTCGTGGGGAAAAGTTTAAATTCGCCGTTTAATTATGGTATTTTGGGTAAACGCGAGTAAATATGAACGCAAGGCCATGGTTGCGTAGAAACGGCGGACTTGGCAACATGGCGCTAAAAAGGTATGGATGCTGTTTTCTCGTCCTCTCGGGTTGTGTAACGACCCGATCGGGGACCGATAATGTTCCCTCCTGTCGCCGCGCCGCAGATCATTTAATCTGCGGATCGTTACAGGCTCGTTGTTCGCGGCGATTTGTCCTTTTTTTTTTATCGCTAATTAAAAGATGCCCAGTGACCGTCGTCCCAGTTCACCAGTTTACGTGATGGATGCGGCCCTGTACGAAGGGTCCTCTGTGGGGTAGGAGTGTGTACAGTCAACAGTAACCCGACAGGAATAATCTAATCAGATTAAGATTATGGTTGGTTATGTAATCACCAGCGTGTGTTTTGTATGCAGAGGGCTCCTCCCGGCCCTTCCCCGGGCTCACTGTGGCCTGGAAGAAGACCCGGGATCCTCTGAGCCGGGTTCAGAGGTCGTGTACCTTACGGCGGGAACCGGGCTCACTGTGGCCTGGAAGCAGACCTGGGATCCGCAGCTCGCCTGCTCTGAGCCGGGTTCAGAGGTCGTGTGAAAGTTGGACTCTTCTATCACCCGTCAGGTGTCTCGATGGGAGAAGGCCCCGCGGTTTATGCCACTTGCCTGGCGTGTTTTATGCTCCGCCCCTTTGGCAGCCGGTCCGTGCTATGTTGTGTATGCTAACTTTGACCTTTTGAGCATGCCGGTGCCTGCTAGCCCTGGTCATGTGATGTCACCGGCGTGAACGAGCGGCGCAGTGAGTGTTCTGCTGGTAAAGTGAAGCGCGGCGGGACGGCCCGTGCGGCCTCCGTATCGGCTCGAGGGGGTTCTCCGCTCGGTTTCTGGATGTGGAACGTCCATTGTGCTCCTCCGAGTGATATCACGGCGCGGAGTGGCAGACTGTCAGCTGGAGATGTGCAGACATCTGACACCGCCGGTCTTTCCAGCCTGGTGGTGAGGTCAGCGGTCCAAGTAGCGTTTTTCTGCGACCACTCGCGATAAAAACGGACTCTTTCTAGTGATGCGTCCGTACCCGCATTCGGTTCTGAGATCATGTGGTTTCAGAGTAAAAGTGGGGTTGCCAGATCTCATGACGATCACACAGGCCATTCTGTGACGAAGTAACCTACTCGATGATCTTTCGTTTTCACGCATTGTTTGCAAATGGCCGATCCCGGCGTGTTTCTCTCTGCAGGGCGGGTATAAGCAGTGTTGGGCATGTTAATAAGATACATTTTCTAATGCTGTAACTAGTCTCTGTAACTAGTTAGCAGGGAAAGTAGCTTACAATGTGATGGGCGTGGCCCCGTCTCCTCCTCCTTTACCAGGGGCCAGTGGCGGCCCCGTAATCAGAAGGTAGCGAGTTCGAATCCCGATCCACCGAGGTGCCACTGAGGTCCCCTTGATGAAGGTCCCGTCCCCACACGCTGGTCCCCGGGCGCCTGTCATGGTGCCCACTGCTCACCAAGGGTGACGGTTAAATACAGAGGACACGTTTCACCGTGTCACCGTGTGCTGTGCTGCAACGTCTCACAATGTGAATCACTTCACTTAACTTGTCCACTGGCATGAGACGATGGGAGGAGCTGCATTACATTATGTACATAATGAACATTTACGTTCTTAACTTTCATTCCAGGACAGAGGAAAGTCATGTCTTTATTTCCACCGCCAACCTCTGCCTCTGGTTGGCTCGCCGCGGAGTTTTTACTCCACCTTAGCCAATCGTGATGTCTCATGCGGTTGTCCTGTCTGTCCCCTTGCCCCTCAACAACGTGAAAAAAGCTGAGCCTGAGGGCGTGGTCTGATAAAAACGTCGAAATAACACGGTCATTCCATCACTGTTCATGCGCCATATCTTAATCCACGTGTCCCAGAGATGTTCTCTGGACGCGTGGGCCCTTACTGCAGAAAAGGATTCACATGTAGAGGTAAACGGCGGTAACCCCAGCGTACGAACCTTCTACTTACTGGTCAGATGTGCCGCGGCGGGAGCAACTGAGGTACACGCAGGAAGCAGATCTTCCGTAGTTATCACCCCGACCATCACTTCGAGTCACTTGTTCAGGATGCTACCGCGTAGTTTACGGCGCTCGGTGCACGTTCTCAGCAGGCTGGCCTCGGTTTGGGGGGTCTGGGCGTGGTTGTGTCGGAGTTCCATTCCTACTGAATTTACACGCTGTGGCAGTCGGGTGTAAATATTAGTTTGGAACAGAATATTTTGACGCTGATTCAGTAATAAAAATCTGAAATAGTATAAATGAATTTAGTGTTTTAAAGGAGTAAATACAGTAGGGAATAGTTAATTACTGTTAATAATGCACGATAAGACTATTTTTCTGGGGTTTTAATCTGTCTGTAGTGTAGTGTGTAATAATAATGCTCATTAAAATGTGACAATCGGCCACCTCGTGGTTGCGCCGCTGTCTTCTACGAGCTGAATTGGATTTGTAAGTTGTCCCCGCGACGCCTCTGGACAAGTTCGTGTTGGCGGTCTCGCTACGTGACGTTGGCTGCGCGTCTGAGGTACGCAGCGTGTTTGCTCGGCGTGACTGGTTAAATGAGGTATGTGTGAATGTGCTGCGAGGGGCGTGGGCGTCGGGCCGCGTGCGTCACGGCTCGCCGTTAACCCCTGCCGGCGCGGCGCCGTCTTGTGGGTGTTGGCCTGGGCCCCGCCTCCTGTTGGCCAGGTGACCGGTCGGTCTCCAACGAAGTTCTTACTCTTCTGATTTAACGTGTTCATTAACCAACGAAAGGTGTGATCAAGATCAATATAACAAATCACGTTTAATCACTGGCCGATAATAACTAATGCAAAATAGTTCTTGTTTTTTCCCATTTGCGTCTGAAATAAGAAATAAAAAGATGTATCGGTGGCCATTTGCATAACGTACTGGAACAAGGTTAATAAAATCGCGTCTTGCGTCAGCCATGTTGAGTTTTTTTTTAGCACGAAGAGTCGAATTCCGGAATTTAACGCCGCCACCGGGCCCTAGCTACGCAGCAAGTGAAATCTGTGAATGGAGAGTCCTGCTCATCCACCATCTTCATATGTTAACTAGCGAGCAGCTCTTCAGAGACGTCCAGTCATGTAATAGAATTAGAAGCGCTGGTTCTGAAGACCAGTGGCGGTGTTGGGCATGTACAAGAGCTCTGAGCTGGACTCTCGCGTACAACGTCCGCTCAGTTGAATCCGCTGCTAATTAATACACACCAGTGGGGGAAAGGGGACTGCCTACACACACATCAATAACCGTGGAACCCCTAGTCATGAACGTGAGACGTAGGTGGTTTTTAAGGTCCTTGAATGTAACCTCTGACCTCCCGAATCCCGGTAATTTTAGCTGTCCGTGCGGGTGTTCTCTCTCTCTCTCTCTCTCTGCGTGGGGGAGGCGGCCTGCTCAGTTTCGGTCTGCGGTTTGGACGGTAACGTGGGGTCAGTTTCGGGTTGGGAGGTTGAGAGTTTGTGGTTGTGAGTGTGGCGCTGGGGAAGTCGAGTGTGTCTCTGGACCAAAACTGAAACACCAGTCGGTGGATGTGAATTCACACCAGTCAGCAGGGACACGAAACGCTTCAACTGTTCTGCTCTTCGTTTGAAAGGGATTTTATGGCTCATCTTTTTAATTTTACTTCGAATTTTTTTGTCTAAATCTATATGGGTCAGTGGGGGCCTAGCGGTTAAGGAAGTGGCCCCGTAATCAGAAGGTTGTTGGTTCGAGTCCCGGTCCGCCAAAGGTGCCACTGAGGTCCCCTTGATGAAGGTCCCCACACACTTCTCCTCGGACATGGACGGATGAATTAATTAGGCAGAATTATATTTCTGATTTAATATTTTTTCCAAATGGCTAATTAAAAGTGTGTATGATATTTCAGTGACCGTTTCCATCAGCCCGGATGTGTGTCTGAAGTGTTGGTTCTAATAAGTCTATAATAATAATTATTATTAGTGAACGTGCAGTGTTTACATTTTCAGCACTTCCTGTTTGGCCGGGTGATTGTCTGGTGTGGGGAGCATGTCCATGTTAGATTGTCGTGTTGAGGGTGCGGTAGATGCATGTTGGCTGAGTTCAGCCTGTTTTTGGAGGACTGCACGCTTCACGTTGCTTGGCAACAGTGTTGTGTTTGTGTGGCGGTGGAGGCGTGGTCCAGATCGCAGCTCACAAGTTGGACCGGAATGGTGATTTGAACCAGCCCGGACTGCGGAAGCGGGCGAACGGGCGGAGAACGTTAGAGCGCCGCTGGCAGGTCGAGGATGAGGTGTTCTCCACCATCCCACCACCATCCTCTGGACCTCCTCCATGAGCGCCAGCACAGTTGTATGTATACGGTGGAGGACTGAGGAGGTCCGGTGATAACATTCAGGGGTGTAACGTGGGTGAGACGCTTCATTGTGACCGGTGTCAGAATAGAGGACCGGGACAGTGATGCGTTCCTGGTGACCGCTCCCGCAACGTGGAGCTGGGACTGCTGCAGGCCCGCCGGGACTGTGACTGTGAGGGGTGGTAGTAGCCTAGTGGGTAAGACACTCGCCTATAAACCAGAAGATCCAGGTTCAAACCCCACTTACTACCATCGTGTCCCTGAGCAGGACACTTAACCCTGAGTGTCTCCAGGGGGGGACTGTCCCTGTAAGTCGCTCTGGATAAGGGCGTTTGGTAAATGCTGTAAATGTAATGTGACTTTAAAGTGGTGGATGTCACTTGTTATTGGGACCACCTTCCTGTGTATGTACTAGGGCTGGCCAGTCGGACATTAAATTATTATTGCCATATTTCTGTTAATTTCATTGTTGCCTGGGTTGAAAGCAGAGGACACATTTCTCTGTGTTTCACAAAGACAATCACTTCACTTTCACTTCGTATTTTTAAGCTGTATCACAATGCACAATAAATATCTCCAATAGCTCTTAATTCTAAATACAACAATATAATATGGTGTGGTAGTAGCCTAGTGGGTAACACACTCGCCTATGATCCAGAAGACCCAGGTTCAAATCCCACTTACTACCATCGTGTCCCTGAGCAAGACACTTAACCCTGAGTGTCTCCAGGGGGGGACTGTCCCTGTAACTACTGATTGTAAGTCGCTCTGGATAAGTGTGTCTGATAAATGGCGTAAATGTAATAGAAATATAGTGAATTTGAGCGATGTGTTGACCTGACATGCCTGCTCCGTGGTCTTGTTCTCTGTCTTGTGCTCTTCTAACCCATCCTTGTTCTGTCATTCCTCATTTTTCTCCGGGTTTCGGGTGTTCGCCGCTCGGCTGAATTCTCCTCATGTCAATAATAAGTTTGCTCTCGGTGCATTAAAACCGAGACGCTACTTTACGGCCGTGATCGATGTTCCATCTTTTTTCATTTCCTGTCTGCCGTGTTGATATGCATCATAAGTTGAATCAGCTGAATCGGTGCGGCTCCGAGTCCTGATCGAGCGGTGCTGGGAAGCCGAGCCGATGGTGGGACGTTCCGTCTGCTCCCAACTTCCTTTTCAAACTGCGTGCTGATTACGAACATTCAGAAGTTCGCTTTACTTGGTAGTTCGGGGTGTTTCGATGCGTTTTTCTCCACCTCGTAGACCTGTCACTATACTGAAATTTCACACTTCTTCTAAATAAAATAAATACATCATAAATAAAGGAAACTTAGTTAAATTTTTTTGAGCCAAACACTTGCTGCAAAAGTGAAAAATGTGTGGAGTTAGCTTAATTTTAACGGTACTGCCTGACGGTGGCAGTTATTACATCATCTGTTGTGGAGTTTCATTAGAATCTCGCTAAATTTGTCGTGCTGCTCGCTGGTTCCAGGTAGCCGGGGGATGGACTGCTCACCGGCCTGGTCTGATGCAAGACTGGAATTTAAGTATCGATACCAGTGCCTTCAAAATCAATACTTATCAGTATTTGAGAATCGATTTTTTTATTTATTTATTTTTTGGTAATGTTGCTCCTATAGACTTCAAATTCCCATCATGCTTCACTCATGGACTTGTACAGTAAGGTAGTGTCTTTTTTTTTTTTTTTTTTTTTTTTGCGCTAGTTACGTATGTAGTTACGTATGTAGGGTGGGAGCGTTATCGATCGTGGCCAGGCGAGAGTTGCCGCAGTGTACGGGTATAAATAGTGCCCTGCGATGGCGAGACCCAAGGCCGTGACTGCACAGCTGTAGCCCACCCTCGGCTCGCCCCGCCCCGCCCTGGCCAATCCCGGCTTTGCCCTGCAGCGCCCTGCCAGTCCAGCTGATGCTGGACATTTTTGGAGCCGTGTTGGTACGCCGTGTTTGGTGTATTGCCTGTAATGAACTCCCCGGGCCTGTACGTTTTTTCTGTTTGTAAAATTAAGGTAGTTTCTGTAATTTGGTATGAATATTGCGGCGCTAGTTTGGTTGAATTGGACGTGAGGGTCCGTGCCACTCTCGACGTGGGTGAACCGTGAGGCGCGTTCCTGCTGTCTGTCTGCGGCGTGGCTTATTCCAGCTCGGAGTACATTTCAGAGGCTATTTTCGGACATGTGTAATGGTCTTAGGGACGGAGGTTTGCTCAAAGCAGCTTAACGCGCCTCTGCTCTTTGTAATCCAGAGTTGACGTTGACTAATGGGGTTGGGGGCGGGGGGGGTTGAATGAAGCATTGGTTTGTGAAAGGCATTTATGATATGGTTTATTTATGACAGTTGTGGTATGTTAATCATTTATTACCTCAAAGATAGCAATTGTCTTTAATTGTGCATCGCTCTAAAAGCTGCTGGCCTACTTTCCCTGTAACTTAATGCGTTTTTATAACAAGACGTAATATCATATCTGTACCATTAACATTATAAAATTAATGTGTTCAGTAGCTTTGAGTGGCTATCCTGGAGTCTATTACATTTACTATTTTAAAAGTTTAAAGTGAAGTAATTGTCACTTGTGGTACACAGCAGCACAGCACACGGTGCACAAAGTGAAATTTGTCCTCTGCATTTAACCCATCACCTTGAGTGAGCAGGGAGCGGCCATGACATGCGCCCGGGAAGCAGTGTGTGGGGACGGTGCTTTGCTCAGTGGCACCTCAGTGGCACCTTGGCAGATCGGGATTCAAACCGGCAACCTTCTGATTACGGTACCGCTTCCTTAACCGCTAGGTCACCGCTGCCCCTGCTAAATATGGAACGCTTCACGGATTTGCGTCCTTTTGCAGGGGCCATGCTAACCTTCTCTGTATCGATCCAATTTTAGTATATGTGCAGCCGTAGCAAGCACACAGTACTGAGTACTGTTACAATAGTGTCTACTATGATGCTTTATCGCAAGCTTTTGGTTGCGTGGTTCGTTTTAAACAACCTCCACATGAGCCGTTTGTTCGTAAAGACCATGGCTGTTGCAATCTGTGATTCGCACACGTAGCTGGTTGTGCACAACAGATAAAGCAGACGCTGAATTTGTTCCTTCTAAACAAGGCTATGTACACTAGGCACAGTGGGGGTGGGAGATGTTTTGAATATACTCAGTGTATCTTGGTTTGCTCCACGTACGGTGGAACTTTCGATGTTTGCCTCTCTGCCCCTTGAAAGCAAACAGTTTGCTCTGCCGCCCATCCAGGCATCCTAGACACTAGGGCTAGGCAATATGGCCAAAACAATTTCACACTATACTTTCCCATTTCAAATGTTTTTTTTTTCTCTTCCACTCCACTCCACATCTCTGACCCCCACTTTGTCCTTCACCGCCACTCTACCTATTGGATCCAAGACTTCACGTTCACCTCCTAGATCCCAAACATTCTGGCTTTAGAGCAGGTCATTCTACTGAGACTGCCCTTCTGGCTATTTCAGAGAAGCTACATGCTTTTGATCCAATTAACCACAGGACACTCCCATCCATCTTGAAGAGACTTGGAATTTGGGGTTCAGCATTGAAATGGTTTACTTGGTTTACTACCTTGATAAACAGTCTTACCAACTGACTTGGAAAGAATCCACATTTACTTCACACGGACTCTCCACTGGTGTCCCCCAGGGCTCAGTACTCGGTCCTTTCCTTTTCATGTAGATCTTTTCCGCTCATGTAGATTTGTTCTCTACAATGTCAGACGGATTTGCCCTTATCGATCAACATCTATTCAGTCTTTAGTACCTGGGACAGTGGCGGCCTAGCGGACCCGTAATCTGAAGGCTGCTAGTTCAATTGCCAGCAAGGCACCGTCCCCACAGACCGCTCCCCGGGTGACTTTCGTGGCTGCCCACTGCTCACCAAGGTGGTTGGTTAAAAGTAGAGGACCCATTTTGTTGTGTGCACCGTATGCTGACCAATCGCCTCACTTTCAGTATTCTCACCACTTCCCTTCCAGCAGGTCTACCGCTGAATGCCATCCGGCCCTTTAGGTAACGGTGTAGAATTTATTATTGTGGGCCGGACTAGTTTCATAAATCAACAATCTCGCAAATAAATTACATTGTCAGTTGGTCAAGTAATTGCAAATTTTGCAACAATTTTTATTTCGGTGTTTTTCTAAACCATATTTAGAACGACACATGCTTGAAAGATGCTCACATGGGGAGAGGCAGGGAGATAATCTGGTTTTATATATAAAATAATATGATATAAAATCCCAGCAGACTGACTGAAAGTAAAATACAATTTTCTCAGTAATTTGGTTGTGAACCATGTTTTTTTTTTTTTTTTTTTGTCTAATGAAATGCAGATATTGTCAAATTTTGACAGCCCTAGAATAAACGTGGGCCGTGTTAGTGGTGTGACGTTCTAATCTGCATTCTCAATCTGTCCCCAGACCTTGTCTCCTGAATCATGGGGGCGTTCTTGGACAAGCCGAAGACAGAGAAGCACACGGCTCACGGTGCGGGGAACGGCCTTCACTTTGGCCTGAGCAGCATGCAGGGATGGCGGGTGGAGATGGAGGACGCTCACACTGCCGTGGTGGGGCTGCCCCACGGCCTGGACGACTGGTCCTTCTTCGCCGTGTACGACGGCCACGCCGGGTCCCGCGTGGCCAACTACTGTTCCAAACACCTGCTGGAGCACATCCTCACCAGCAGCGAGGTCTTCCGGCCCGGGCCCGACTCCGTGGAGGACGTGAAGAGCGGCATCCGCTCGGGCTTCCTGAAGATCGACGAGTACATGCGGAACTTCTCAGACCTGCGCAACGGCCTGGACCGCAGCGGCTCCACCGCGGTGGGCGTGCTGGCCTCGCCGCAGCACCTGTACTTCATCAACTGCGGCGACTCCAGGGCGGTGCTGTTCCGCGCCGGCCAGGTGCACTTCTCCACACAGGACCACAAGCCCTGCAACCCGCAGGAGAAGGAGCGCATCCAGAACGCCGGCGGCTCCGTCATGATCCAGAGGGTCAACGGCTCGCTGGCCGTCTCGCGGGCGCTCGGGGACTACGACTACAAGTGCGTGGACGGGAAGGGCCCCACGGAGCAGCTGGTGTCCCCCGAGCCGGAGGTGTTCGAGATCGCTCGTGCGTCCGAGGAAGACGAGTTCGTGGTGCTGGCCTGCGACGGAATTTGGGACGTGATGAGCAACGAGGAGCTGTGCGAGTTCGTCCACTCCCGCCTGCAGGTGTGGGACGACCTGGAGAAGGTCTGCAACTCCGTGGTGGACACCTGCCTACACAAGGTACAGTGTCGCTAATGCCGGCATTCCAGTCCTTTGTATTGCGAGAAAGTCCAGCTTTGTGGAGCAGCTCTCGTCTGGTTTTGCAGGGGAGTCGGGACAACATGAGCGTGGTGCTGGTGTGTTTCTCCAACGCGCCTAAAGTGACGGAGGAGGCGGTGAAGAGAGAAGCGGAACTTGACAAGTTCCTGGAGTCTCGCGTCGAGGGTGAGGAGCATCCTGGTTCTCACGTATGTGTTCATCATTAGTAGTGATGCTTATAGAATCTCTCCCCCATTCAGAAATGATGAAACCTTCAGAAGACGGCGTACCGGACCTGGTACACATCATACGCGGCCTGTCTGCGGAGAACGTCCCCAACCTGCCGCCGGGGGGTGGTCTCGCCAGCAAGTAGGAACCTCACTGAAGGACACCGCGGCTTTTCTCAGTTCTCCTTCAGGCACGGGAGCGGAGCAATACTTTCATTTCTAATGAATGTTTCCCTCTCTCAGACGCAGTGTAATTGAGGCCGTGTACAACAGACTGAACCCCCATAGAGAAGAAGACGGGGTAAGTGTCTCTTATTTACACTCCATACTGGAAACGAGTGTGCTGTGAAGATCCTAGGGCTGGGCGATATTACCCAATCGCATGATTTCCGGAGCAATTTAATTACACGTTTGTAGAGATTACGTACACGTGTATATAGCCGAACTACGAATGTCAGTGGCGAGTCGTACAAGACTGAGGGTTGTAGATAAGTTGTAGTTGCTCAAGGTGCAGGAACATCAATGCAACGAATCGTACCGTACAGAGTGTGTTCCTGCTCTTTTTGTTTCAAACTGTAGTATAAGTGAAAGCATATTTTATAGTTCATTTTTTAATGGGAAAAATTTGAGCAGTTCTTCAAATATTTTTCATCTGAATGGCCTGAGTAATTTGCTTTAATGAGAATTTAGAGTTTATATACAGGGAGTGCAGAATTATTAGGCAAGTTGTATTTTTGGGGAATAATTTTATTATTGAACAACAACCATGTTCTCAATGAACCCAAAAAACTCATTCATATCAAAGCTGAATGTTTTTGGAAGTAGTTTTTAGTTTGTTTTTATTTTGAGCTATTTTAGGGGGATATCTGTGTGTGCAGGTGACTATTACTGTGCATAATTATTAGGCAACTTAACAAAAAACAAATATATACCCATTTCAATTATTTATTTTTACCAGTGAAACCAATATAACATCTCCACACTCACAATTATACATTTCTGACATTCAAAAACAAAACAAAAACAAATCAGCGACCAATATAGCCACCTTTCTTTGCAAGGACACTCAAAAGTAAAAGTTAAAGTGAAGTGATACACAGCAGCACAGCACACAGTGCACACAGTGAAATTTGTCCTCTGCATTTAACCCATCACCCTGAGTGAGCAGTGGGCACCATGACAGGCGCCCGGGGAGCAGTGTGTGGGGACGGTGCTTTGCTCAGTGGCACCTCAGTGGTACCTTGGCAGATCGGGATTCGAACCAGCAACCTTCTGATTACGGGGACGCTTCCTTAACCGCTAGGCCACCACTGCCCCAAAAGCCTGCCATCCATGGATTCTGTCAGTGTTTTGATCTGTTCACCGTCAACATTGCGTGCAGCAGCAACCACAGCCTCCCAGACACTGTTCAGAGAGGTGTACTGTTTTCCCTCCTTGTAAATCTCACATTTGATGATGGACCACATCATCATGAGATGGTTCTCAATGGGGTTCAGATCAGGTGACCAAGGAGGCCATGTCATTAGTTTTTCTTCTTTTATACCCTTTCTTGCCAGCCACGCTGTGGAGTACTTGGACGCGTGTGATGGAGCATTGTCCTGCATGAAAATCATGTTTTTCTTGAAGGATGCAGACTTCTTCCTGTACCAGAAACTGGCAGTAGGACTGGGAGTTGAGCTTGACTCCATCCTCAACCCGAAAAGGCCCCACATGATACCAGCCCAAACCAGTACTCCACCTCCACCTTGCTGGCGTCTGAGTCGGACTGGAGCTCTCTGCCCTTTACCAATCCAGCCACGGGCCCATCCATCTGGCCCATCAAGACTCACTCTCATTTCATCAGTCCATAAAACCTTAGAAAAATCAGTCTTGAGATATTTCTTGGCCCAGTCTTGACGTTTCAGCTTGTGTGTCTTGTTCAGTGGTGGTCGTCTTTCAGCCTTTCTTACCTTGGCCACGTCTCTGAGTATTGCACACCTTGTGCTTTTGGGCACTCCAGTCATGTTGCAGCTCTGAAATATGGCCAAACTGGTGGCAAGTGGCATCTTGGCAGCTACACGCTTGACTTTTCTCAGTTCATGTGCAGTCATTTTGCACCTTGGTTTTTCCACACGCTTCTTGCGACCCTGTTGACTTTTTTTAATGAAACGCTTGATTGTTCGATGATCACGCTTCAGAAGCTTTGCAATTTTAAGAGTGCTGCATCCCTCTGCAAGATATCTCACTATTTTTGACTTTTCTGAGCCCGGTCAAGTCCCATTTTGCCAAAGGAAAGGAAGTTGCCTAATAATTATGCACACCTGATATAGGGTGTTGATGTCATTAGACCACACCCCTTCTCATTACAGAGATGCACATCACCTAATATGCTTAATTGGTAGTAGGCTTTCGAGCCTATACAGCTTGGAATAAGACAACATGCATGAAGAGGATGATGTGGACAAAATACTCATTTGCCTAATAATTCTGCACTCCCTGTACGCTGCCCATTAGATTGTTTGGTTAATCTAATCAGACAACATATTGCTTTACAGGACAGAGACGTAGGCTGTTGCTTTTAAGAATTTAAAATGAATCACTGAAGCAATTAGATTTATTTTATTTTTTTTTTATTTCAAATTGTCTAAATGTGCCCAGTTTACACAAGTGAAGAAGTGAAAGTAAACGGTCCTTTAACTGTTGACTGCATCCATCACCCACTACAAAGCATGACTGTAGGACGTCAGCAGTTTTTCCAGAGAGAAAGTGCCCTGCTCGGGGACACGATGGCCCTGAGTGGGGTTTGAACCTGGGACTTTGTGCTCTTCGGCTTCATATATAATATATTTGTAGACATACACGCGCAGTACTCTGAATTGTAAGCCCTGTGTAAATGATATTGCCCAGCCCTACACATTATCATGTGTATTCTAGTGTCCTTGTTTTCATTAATAGTCGTGTTATTCGATAAGTGACCTTGTAAAGGATGAAATTGTGAGTTTTTGGTGTGTAGTCCTCAGGACTGGAGTACATAAGGTGCTGGTGGTGTAAATTGGGAATGCTGTGGGTGGAGTTGTATTCGTCCTGGTCTGCTTGAGGGTGGGGGAGTGTTGCACATGTGTGTCCCCGTCCAGTCCGAGTCTGGCCTTCTTTCCATTCTCTGCCGTTTGGGAATAGGCTGCCTCCCCCACTCCCAAGTTCTTCTTCTGTGTCCAGACAGGACAGCCAGCTTCTCTTTCCTGTCCCACCCCCCCCTCAAACTTTGTCCCGTGCAACCTCCTGTCCTCCCTTCCCTCGTTTTCCTCATCTTCTCCCTTCCCATCTCTCCCCTCCACTCTAATGTTGACACGTCTCCCAGGATGGTCAGGGCGCCGTCCGTGAGGAGGGACACTCGTCAAGCAGTGTCGCTGCAGCCCACCTGCTCGAGGCCCTGCGCCAGTTCCGCGTCAACCACCGGGGGGCGTACCGGCAGATTCTGGAGGAGGCGCTGTCCACGTACCGCCCCCAACCAAGGCCAGAGCGCCCCCCTGTTGGCTCGCAGGGAGGAGATGAGGACGAGGTGTCCCCTGCCTCTCCTCCCCCCTCCCCTGAAAGCGAGGAGGAGCCGCCCGAGAGAGCCGAGTCTCCTCCCCCCAGCCCGAAAGCACCGCCTTTATAAAAACCCTCAAACGTTCCCGCCCCTGCGGGGGCGGGCTCTCTAACAAACAGCAGCACTTTAAAAAAAAAAGGGGCGGGGCCGTCCCGCCTGCACCCGACAGGGCTGAATGTGTGAGGTGTGTAGAGCCCACGTTTGGCTGAATGGCGTCCTCAGGAGACGCTTGACACACGGATGCATGGCAATAAATACAATTCTTGCACTGTTTCTTTTTTTTTTTGTTTTTGTTCTTCCAAATGAAAAATAGTCCGACCTGTGTGATATATAAATTTTTTTTGTTTAGAACTGCATAATTGATGAATGGCTACGACTATCGCCTGACAGTTCTGTAACTTGACATGATGGTATTTTGTGTGTGTTCTTTTAGGTTCAAAGTGTATTCTTCTTGCACAGAGTTGAGACATAAAAAGGCTAATAAATATTGCTGAGTAATACCATGCGTCCGTCATCTTTTATCTCCCGCCTGGGCTCGTCGCCTCACGTCTGTGCACGTCTGTGTCCTCATTCGGGGTCGTCATGGATACCGTGCCGTCCCCAGACCCGCGTATGTAGGTGTTGGCGAGACGGAGCTGCTCCCCGCCTACGCGCCCGGCCTGTCTGCGTCCTTTGTCTGTGTGTTGAGTGTTTGCGCGTGTGCTCTGCCGTTCGTACTCCCGTCACGTTCTTATGACCGGGGACGTTTTTTTTTGAAGAGCGCTCTGTCCCCTCGCTGCAGTTGCTTGTTGTGCTCCTTCCCACTTTTTAATTTGCCTCGTTTTTTCCTTCTCTTCTGTTTGTCCCGGCAGAGCGGCGGCGACCTCGACGACCCCTGGTAGCACAAGCGGCAGACGGCTCGTCTTCGACGCAGGAACGCCCCCAGTTCACAGAAGAAAAAACAAAAGCAAAATCTTATCCATTCACATCGTTTCATTTTTTGGTTTTTTGACTCTGAGAGATTCATAGGAAACACTTGAGCGGAGTTTGGGAAGTTCAGAGACGCTGTGTGTGTGTGTGTGTGTGTGTGTGTGTGTGTGTGTGTGTTTTACAGGATGGAGGAAAATGGGCGGAGAGTGTCGTGACATTTGAACTGAGGTGTTTGTGTGGGGGGGGGTTCTTTTTTTTTTTTAAATTTCTTTTACTTCGATCTGAAGTTGTACAGACGCACGGGGGACTGCATGAGGAGTCTGGACTCAAAACGGAACCAGAACGTTTGGTACAGGTGACCTGAGTGGAATTCTGGGATTTGTGGAGCCTTGACAGGTGACTGTAGTGCCAACGTATTTTCTCAGAAACGGGACAGGACTTTGTGGACCTGTGTACAGTCCTGCGACCCCCCCACCCCCCCCTTCCAACACACACACACACACACACACACACACACACACCCTTTCTTGAACATACATCTCAGAGAACTACTCGCATTCGTTGAGAAAAGAAAGAAAAACCTCCCAGACGTGCCTGTGTTGGCGTTACCCTCTGACCGTGCCAGTGCTTTATTTTTCCCCGCCCTCCTGTTAGTGCCCTCCCCTTCCACGTCGGTTGCCTAGCAAGAGTTATAAACATTTTAAACATGGCTTTTTCCCGTTCTTCTGATTGATCGGTTTGATTCACTGTCTTCTTATTTGTGCTGCTAATAGATTATTATTATAATTTTTTTTTTTTTAACTGTCTGATTTACATTCTGTGGTGCTTGCTGTATTTTAAGAAATACTAGTAGGACGCGTACGTCACCTGTGGGAGGGACCAGTGGACGACCCGCCTGCATTCTCCGTCGAGACTCTGCTCATCTGCCCCTCCCCGTCCTCTGCTCCGTATGGATGTTACTATACCTGCTTGCCTTTATTATTATTATATGATTATTATTACTATTGTTCTTGTTTTGTTTTTCCTCTCTCTCGCTTTTTAAATGATTTTTTTTGACTGTCCTTCAGTAGTTGGGTGGACGGACTAAGCGTGTAAATCCGTATTCTTTCCATTAACATCATGCTTTGGTTACAACAGAAATTAATTGTATGAAAGTGAAACCTGGTTTGGTGGGAGGGGGACAGTTCTGAAGATAAGATGTCTGTAGATAATCAGTTTTCTTCTGATCAGAACCCAGTTGGACGTCGGTCCTGCCCCGCCCCGCTCCTGCACTACACGCAGATTAGCTAGAGCCTGAACGCTTCGTATTTCGTGCAGGCGTTTGTCCAAAAGTCCAACCCTCGTTTCTACTCATTTCTGCCACGAGCGACTTCTGTCGTCGCTCTCGCGCACTCACAATGCTGACAGCCGAGCGGCGAGTCCGTGCAGCCGCATTCATGCTCCCGTGTGTAGTAGTTCGCATTTGATGCGGGTTCATGCTCCGCTCCGGAGGCCTTGTTAGGAGCGTCCGGTCCGCCTCACTTGCTCTGGTCTGTTAGCTTTAAAAAGAGGAAGACAACGTCCACAGAGTCACACTTCATTAACGCAGTCTCAGAAGGGTCGATGTATGTATATATCCGTTTCTTAACTCTCCCGCTGGTACACGCCGACCGTATGCTGGAAAGATTACTAGACATGGTTTCCAAATTAAATAGTAAAGAAATATTTTGTGGTTTAGATGCCCATCGATGCCCTTTTGTATGTCTACAGCTATTGATGGATAGAATAATTATTTATTTATTCCGAGAAAAGGAGAAAATAAAGCGTAATGCAGAAATAAACATCTGGCTGTGCATATCACCAATGTTAGTGGCTGAGTGATGTCATTTCCTGTGCCGTTGCTCTCTTCGGACGATGGATGAGAGGTCTCTGGTGTTTTGCTCTCTGTTCACTTTTCAAAAAGCCATGAAATGATTAGTGCCCAACACCATGTGTTTAATTAACATACAGTAATGCGTTATCTGTTGTCACCAATAAAGGAATGCTAAGGTTTGACATTAATACCATGTCTTATTTTCTTAAGTAACCGCCACTGTTCGTGTGCAAGACTCTTGCTCTACACATCTTTGTCTAATGATCTTCACACTACTTCCAGACTTGGGAATCCCAATCAGTTTACACACTTAACTATGAAATCATATGGTCACACTTTGTGGTACCATCTTGTGCGTAGATTAGCAATCTTGTTAAATTCGCTATACGGCATCAGTTTTGAAAGGTTGACTCTCTTTCTGGTCTAATCGAAGATGGTGAAATGAGCCTTTCCTAAATGTACTATAAATATATAAATGTATTGTAGCTTCCTCTGATCTTCATTATCCCACCATTATCTGATACCCTTTCCTGTAGGATAGTACTTGTGCTTTTGTCCATAGACTGGTGTCATTATTTACATTTACTGCATTTACCAGACACGCTTATCCAGAGCGCCTTACAATCAGTAGTTACAGGGACAGTTCCCCCCCCCCCCCCCGGAGACACTCAGGGTTAAGTGTCCTGCTCAGGGACACAATGGTAGTAAGTGGGGTTTGAACCTGGCTCTTCTGGTTCATAGGCGAGTGTGTTACCCACTAGGATACTACCACACATTCTTTTCATCTGTCCAGGTGAGTTAAAGGGCACCTTGATCTTCACAAAGCATTTAGGATCAACGCCATGTTGAAGATCTTCAACGTGTCCTACTAAATATTGTTCACATGGGGTGTCCTTTCAAACTAATCTTGCTATTAAACCAAGATGTGTGTGAGTGTGTTTTATCATTTATTTGGACCAGGTAAGTAACAGCGTTGCTTTTACTTCGTGAAACTGCACATAAGCCTTTTTTTTATATTTTATTTATATATTTATCTTTTATATATTTATTAAAACCTTCACACGGTTTTCCCGCTCTTTACGTTTCTCGTTATCTGCGCCGATCTGAGGTGAACGCTGATGTGTACGCTGATTGGGTGAGCCGATCTGAGGTGAACGCTGATTGGGTGAGCCGATCTGAGGTGAACGCTGATTGGGTGAGCCGATCTGAGGTGAACGCTGATTGGGTGAGCCGAGTCCTCAGGCATTTTAGCGCTTTTGTTTACTTGCCATTTTACAACGCGGACTATGACGGAGTAGCGGTATAGTTCATTAGTTCATTTTGTCGTTTGAATGCCTGTTAAAACAGGCAGAGGCTAATTGCTAATGTATGGATCAAGTCCATTTGAACAAATTCTGGTATTTGAGAGTAGTTTCTATTCTTAAAAAAAACGGTAGTTTTTTTTAGCAGTATAGACTATTTTGAATTAGCAATAAACATGTCTCGGCACAATAAGACCAAAATCAGTTTTTAAGAGCTCTTGTTTTATACTTACACACAGCAAGAGGACTGATTATGTTGGTTTTAAATATGTTCTGTCCTGACGTTCACCTGCCGCACCACTAGGCGGCAGCTGCGTCACTGCCTACCATAGACGCGCAGTGTTACATTTACATTTGCAGCATATACCAGACGCCCTTATCCAGAGCGACTTACAGGGACAGAGTCCCCCTGGAGACACTCAGGGTTAAGTGTCTTGCTCAGGGACACAATGGTAGTAAGTGGGGTTTGAACCTGGGACTTCTGGTTCTTAGGCAAGTGTGTTACCCGCTAGGCCACTACCACCCATGTATGTCTTCATGTATAAAGTAGGAAATCAGGAAAAGCATCTACTTTACTCACTGGGGAGTATGTGGACCCACCATCATCCCTCCCTAATGATTACACCCACCCGGCTAAACAGTTCTGCTTTTTCTACGTCTGTCCCCCTGGAAGCTCTTTGTCCTGTTTGTGTGCCAGATTAAGGTAATCCAGAAGCCCCTGAGGTGCAGCTGCAGGGGACACGTACTTATTCTCCCTTCACACCGACCAGCGCGTAGTAAATGCCACCGGGCGACCATCACAATTAGATACGAGGTCAATAGCCGCTTGAACCCATCCTGGGTTTAGTGGTGAAAAGGCCCGAAGCCGGCGTGCTAATTACACCCATTCCGTCCGCCCTGCTAGAACTGATCCTCTACAGGACGTCCTCGGCTCTTCTTTCTGCTTTTTTGGCAGCTCATGAAGCGTTCTGGTCATGCGATTAACCTCATGTAGATGGATCTTTGAGGTCCAAAATCTCTGCACGTCTAACTGACATCTCGTCCTGGATGGCAGCCCATCACCTCAAACTCAATCGCACCAAAACTGAACTAACATTCATTCCAGAAGATTCTTCACCACATCAGGATCTTGCTATTTACCTGGACAACTCACAGCTCTCTCCTTCTACAACAGCCCGCAACCTTGGAGTAACAATAGAAAACCAACTCTCCTTCTCAACTCACATCAGCAACCTTTCAGGCTCATGTAGATTCTTCTCTACAATATCAGACGAATCCGTCCTTATCTGTCAACCCAGGCCTCCCAGATCCTGGTTCATTCCTTAGTAACCTCACGACTGGATTACTGCAACTACCTTCTAGCTGGTCTACCACTATGTACCATCCCACCTCTACAACTCATAAAAAATGATCTTCAACCTTCCCAAGTTCTCCACACCGCCCCTCTGCTACGTTCCCTCCACTGGCTCCCAGTAGCTGCACGCATCAGGTTCTAAATACTGATGCTGGCCTACAAAGCCAAACATGGAGTAGCACCATCCTACCTCACAGCCCTTATTACACCTCACACTGCACCTGGTATACTCCGAGCCTCCAGTACTGCTCGCCTGGTCCCTCCATCTCTGAAGGTAAAAGGAAGACGCTCATCTAGACTCTTCTCCGTCTTGGCCCCTCGGTGGTGGAATGAACTTCCAGCTCAGTCACTGAGCACCTTCACACGGCAGCTCAACACCTTCCTCTTTAGAGAAGATTTAGATGAACTTGTAACCTTCTTCTGTATAGAAACTAGAACAGAGTGAATAAAAAGATTGTAGTTGGACCAGAACTGATCTCTTCATCCATGGTGACATGGACGCACGTAGTAAGTCGCTCTGGATACGGCCGTCTGGTAAACACCGTAAATGTAGATAAACGGCGTGTGCGGGTGTAGAATGCGGCCGGGGTCGCGTAGCCGGTTAATGCGGGAATTACTCTGCTCGTTACTCCGAGGCCCGTCCTCCGTCCCGCGTCCTGCTCTCTTGTTTACAGGTTCGTCTGCGCCGCAACTCACTTTGATTGGACAGAATTGTCCACCGCCCGCCGGCAGCGCCACCTGGGAGCCCTAATGACATCTGTCCAGCCTTCCCGGGCAGTTGAGCGTTTGGTGACACTGCGATGGGGGACAGGGGTCATGACTAAGCCGCGCGGACGCGGTTTTGTGTCAGTGTGTCCAGGCCCGGCCTGAGACGTCCGCGCCGCCGCCCATTGTGTTTGTCCGGCCGAGCCGAAACTCTCGCTGGCAGGAAGGAATTAAGGCGGCGGGGACATGAAGAGGGACGGAGAGACGGGAGGAGGAGGAGGAGGAGAGGAGTAATTATATTTGGTCCCTGAGCGCCGGGGGGACTCCTCCTGTGTTAATTACGCCGCTGGCCGGCTGGAGCTAATGGGACAGGCCTGAGGAATGTGCCCTGTAAACCGGGACGATCCAGCGTCCTGGTCTCACTTTATTTTACCGAAACCGTCCTGGCCGCCACGTTCAGTCCAGGTTGTCTTCACATGCAGCGTTGCACCATTCATGTATAAATGGCTGACTGACCTTTATTATTATTATTATAGGGATTCATTTTTTTTTTATAATTACCAAAATATCTTTTGTCATTTGTGACAGTAAGTAACAGACTCGCGGTGTGACTGCCACGTCCCTGCGCGGTGGACAAAAGAAAGACTGGACCAGATCACAGGAACGGAGGAACGAGCATCTGCCGTATTTACCAGACGCCCTTATCCAGAGCGACTTACAGTCAGTAGTTACAGGGACAGTCCCCCCTGGAGTGTCTTTCTCAGGGACACAGTGGTAGTAAGTGGGGTTTGAACCTGGCTCTTCTGGTTCATAGGTTCTTACTTTCAGAAATATGGACAGACCCAGTCAAAGCCCACCGATCGAGGGGACGTTTCCATCCCGGTGGCTTCCAGACACATTTCAGTGGGAGTCCAGTCTCCTCCAGTCTTCCCTGTTACTCCGGCGTCGGCCGGTAGGGGGCGCCAGTCACCACTTTTTTTGTTGTTTTTTTTTTCCTTTTGGGATTTTCGTTCATTGCCCAAGCTGTAAAAGTGTAATGTAAGTATGTAATATTCAGGAGCTTTTAGTGACAGGCTGTTAGGCTCTAAATGTTTGTGAAAGATGCCCACGGGCGAGAGCAATCTGTGCAGAACCTGCTTTACAGCGCCTCCTCACGCGGCTGGGGCCTCAGGCCGGGCGGGGTACGTGGGCAACCTGGCCGAAATCCTGCCGCGACCATCAGAATGCGAAGGTGTGGATTAAGGGATTACGCGGACACCGTGGCAGCTCATTGTGAGGGTCAGGGATTGTGTCATTTGGTGATGAAGTGCTTCTCTAATGCCCAGGTCACCCCGACATGGAGAGAGCTGCCGGCGGCTTTTCTAACCATAAAAAAAAGAAGCATATTGATATAATTGCACTCCGCACTATGAATAATTTCATATTGTAATGATGAGGGATTTGGCAAATCTGCTCTCCACTGTACCTCTGCAGAGGTCCTCATTAAAGCGAGAGCTTTGCTCCTGGACCTTCTGGACCGCAGGATGACTGACGTGGGCCTTTATCCGTAATTACGATTATTTTATTTCACCGTTTTATCATCCGAAGGTGATGCTGTCACAGGTACGAAATTGGACTCTGTTTGATGGACACTTCCATAGATGCTTTATTGATGGTTATTTAGGGGCGGTGCAACAATGACGATCAATTGAAACGTAATTAAATCATATTACATAACAAAAGTTATGTTCTGTGATGATGTTTAAGCAACGTTTTGACAGACCATGCTGAGCCTATCAAACGAAAGGAAACACGAGCCAAATATACAAAAAATGTACACGAACCTCGACATTATCATTACATTAATGAATTAAAAAGTGGATTTACATGTCTAAACTAGACACTATATACATATTCTTCTTCAGCTAATCCAGCGCTGTTTCTTTTCTAGACTTGATTAATACGTTCCGACACCCACGGCCCGTCTGCACAGACTGCTGCAGCTCTGGGCTGCTCCTCAACCAACATCCAGTCTGGTTTAGCGCCACTGAATATTGCACGAGTATGACGGGAACGGCTCTTAATTCACAGAACGCCGATATGGTCCATAATTCAGAAGGGGGCTTCACCGCCTGTTACGTCCCGGGAACCACGCAGGACCTTTTTACAGAATTAGACCAGAGACAAGGTCTCCTTCCAGGAACAACTTTTGGAACGTCTGCCAAGCAAGCAGTGGGGCTGGAAATCACGATGTGATACGATACTGAAATGTTGTCCACAATAACAATGCAAAAAAAAATACAATTTTACAATACACGGCAGGAAATATCCAACAATAAGATTTTTTAAGTACGGTTTTATATATATGGACATTCATGGTAGTGACTGTGACAGTCCCCCTCGAGACACTCAGGGTTCAGGGTAGTAAGTGGGGTTTGAACTCTACGACCCTTTTTTTCAATAATAGAGCAGAAAATGATGAATTTTTCGCACATTTTTCCCGTTGTCTTCTGTATGATCTCCGATTCGTTTCGGTCTTTACTAACATGCGGCGTTTTACCGCTGTTTCATCCGTCAGCATGCAGCGGTGCGGCCTGTCCCTCGCCGCCTGCATTAATCCGCGGAGCTGCGGACGCAGTGGGGCGTTAAATAAGATGAGTGCTGCCCCCCCACCTACATATTGAGCGCAGACTTAAGATGATTAATGCAGCACTTCAGCTGCGGCTGAACACCGAGGGAGATGTCGCGCTCGTGCGCTGTTTAGGGGAGTGTGTGTGTGTGTGTGTGTGTGTGTGTGTGTGTGTCGCTTACAGTATTTACAATCCACTGACCTGGGAAATGGAGATAAACCGAAATATTCCCAACACAAGCGGGGCGGTGGCCGCGCCCGTACGCGGCACAATATGAAAATGTGGGCCCGGTGTAAATAGACATGCAAATCTATTTCTACGCGCATTTCCTGCGCTTTCTCCCGCTCCAGCCTGCCGTGCCGCTTGTAGTAACAATCGCTACGTAAGTGCTAGTTGACAGTGTGGGGTG
Organism: Denticeps clupeoides; assembly: GCF_900700375.1. Classification (NCBI taxonomy): domain Eukaryota; kingdom Metazoa; phylum Chordata; class Actinopteri; order Clupeiformes; family Denticipitidae; genus Denticeps; species Denticeps clupeoides. The sequence goes on from NC_041721.1 coordinate 829,330, forward strand.
AAAGGTCAGATGTTATCCTGACCCCGGTAATTTGGAGCTCCAGCTTGTTTATGATGAGCAGGTTTGGGACGTGTTCCTGTGTGTGTACGTGACCTTTATCTCTTAATAGCTTTTTGCATCACGGCGCGTTGTGGAGGGTCACCGCCTCGCCTGCGCCGGGACGTGCATAAAGATGAGACGCTCCATTAGTGCAGAAGTCGGTGTCCACGACGACGTCCCCGGCAAGGACGAGTGCAGCTTCCTGCCTGTCGCTTGTTTACACGCTGAATGGCGCTGATAAAAGGACCCGAGTCCATTAGCGCGGCGCGCGGCCCACCAGTCTCCACCGGCCCTCGTGGCCGTGACCCCCCAAACGAGCAGAATCGGGCGAGGCCGCCGGTGATTTCATTTGAAAAGCCCGAGACCCCATAACGTGACATTCATTTGGCAGATCGCCGAGGTCCTTGGCCGGTGAGGGGTGGATGAAGCCCTGCCGCGCTCCACGTACACCTTTTACTGCTGAAACACGTACCGCAGCTCAGGGTGTCAGTTGTGGCCCAATTCTACACCTCGAAACATGTTCTACTGGCCTTACAAATAGATTAGAACCTAACTAATATAGGATCCATATTTAATTACACTGTAATTCTCCCATTAATATTATTATATAGTAGAGTTTATGATTTACAGGAAAATAGACTGGGTTTCCAGCATTAACCAGAGGAATAAGTTTGAAGAGGTGAAGTTCTGTTGTGCAGATTTCATATGCAGCAATAGAAATTGTTCACGTGTCCAGCGTGCCACCTCAGGAAATGTTGCGTGGCTTGATGCACGTTCCCTTTTATTCAGTCTTTAATGTACCAACGTTTATAACGGTTATAAATTTGGTGTTCTGTTGGTGCCAGGCTGGTCATGTGATTTCAGCACCGCAACACTCTCAACCTTTGCTCAGAGAGGCGGACGAGGATGAACGTGGTATTAAGTGAACCTAATGAAGTGCCCACTCTGCGTGTCCCGGTTGTCTTGAACCGCCGCTAAATGATAATTGGGGCCGGCGATGACAGCGAATATTGGGGTTAAAAGCCAATTAACCTGACGGACCGGTACGGTGTGGAGTGGAGAGCTTCCAGGCTCCTCACCGCCACCCCGGCGGCGTAATCGGGGCCTCAGACGTCTCACTTTTTCTTCAGACGTGTGTAATAAAACGTATGGAATCAGGATGAATACGTTCACAGCGCTGATGTGGCGTTATTGGACATGGTTGATGGACTAGAACTCACTGGAGCTAGAAGCCCAGTAGAAAAAGGAACTGGAATCCATCTATCTTGGTGACATGGCCCAGTCCACTGTCCACAGGTAGGGCCAGAATATGTGGGCGTCACCGTTACGTAGCGCTTGTCCAATACTCATCTGTCTCATCGCTGGAGATGAAGGTGAGTTATTGGTTATTCCTGTTTCAGGTGGATCAGAATATCAGCAAGATGTTCTGCTTGGAACGGTTTCCGCTCTAAAAGAGTCGGCGCCGGCGGCCGCGATGGCGGTGAGGATTGGAGGAAGTAAATTGTCTGCGAGAGGGATGGGCGGAGGGACGCTCGAGGGTACGAGCAGAATGGAGGTTTATGGAACGCAATCAATCCACTTTGGCCCCAGCCCAATTATCCCAATCAAGTTTAATTCTTTTGAACTCTGCTGCCGCAGAAAGGGCACTAACACGCGCTCGCTCCTCCAAAGGTGCTTAAGAAGAGGAGAGCGAGCTCCACCGAGGGGGCAAATAGACAGTTCGCTTAAAGCAGACAGGAAATCAATCATTTCCATCAACGCTCGGCAAAAGACCTTGGCAGCATGACATGGATCAAAGCTATTGACATGCACACGCGTGCACGCGCTTTCTCAGACGCTCGGGCATTCATCTCCCCGAGGTCCAATCCAGGTCCTCCTTCCTTTTTCTGCTTTACATCACACTGTACCCGTCTCCTGGATCTGGCCTCAGATGGAAGTTGTCCTTCAGTAGTCCATGTTTCCAATTCCTCCCGATCTATTCAACTTAGTAACCTTTACTGGATGCATGTTGTAGACCTGGGGTTCCCAACCTGGGTTTCATACCAGAGATGGCGGTGGGATGCAGAATTGTACCTACGCTGAGGTTACCAAAATTCTATCACCTGTATAAGAATCCCGTGTGCTGTATATCTTTACCAGGTCGGGTTCTATCAGGCTAGTCGGGTCGGGTCGATCTTGCGCGGTAAACGAACACGATTTGCTGCTGGTAAATTGGATGATTGGCAAAAAGTGTTTCACATGGTGTAAATTAGGGCTGCACAATTTGGGGAAAAAAATACATTGCGATTATAAAGATCAATATTGCGATATGCGATTGCGATATGATAAAGGACACTTGCTTGTATATCAATGAACTTGCATACTAATAGTGAAATTTTAATTTCAAAGTGAAACATACAAACTACTTATAACAACTTGAAATGCCCAGTGCTTTCAAAATACAATAGTCTACAAAATTAAATAAATCACAAAAAACTCTTTTACATTACTGTCGAACGACAAACCCTGGTAAGGCTAAACAACTGTTTTGATTATATTTGGCCATTATAAAATCCCGTATTATAGTTCTTACGTTGTCCAAAACGTGTTTGGAGGCTGACTTGAACACAGAGATGCATAGCTTTGCTAGCTTAGCTAAGGTTAAGATTTGTAAACTGAGGTGAATTTCTTTAGGAAACCTTCAAAGTTTGAGAAAAGTTAACTAAACAGCTAAGAACAGTCTAAATAGTTAATGCCTAAATTTAGCCAAAACGTTGTGTGGAGGCTGACTTGAACACAGGAATGCATAGCTTTGCTAGCTTAGCCTAGCTTAGCTAAGGTTAAGACTTATAAAAGGGGATTTTATAATGGGCAAATATATTCAAAACAATTGTCCCGCTTTACCTATGAAATGTAATCCCCCGAGATCTGGTTTGGAGCGTACAGCGGTTTGTACAGCCCAAAGCAGCACAAGAGTGAGGCATTTTTATGCACTTCTCTCCATAGACATGTATATGCTTCACGTCACAGCAGAGCCTATCGCAATATGGTGGCAACGTTGACGTACGATGCAGCTCGTCATGTGACGTCTACCCATATGTCTCCGAATCGAAAGTCATGTGACCAAACACGTCACATCCGACTGAAGTGAGACTTCAGTCAGCTCGCAAACTTTGAGAGAATGGATCGGATATGTTGCCGATCCAATCCATGTACTAATCATTTAAATCGCAGCTTTTTGCGTTCATGTAATCGCACAGACTGACATCGCGATTACGATTAGATTAATCGTGCAGCACTAGTGTAAATTAGTTTTATTATTCTCAGCCACCGTCGTCAGGTGATGCGTTTTAATTGCCGCGAGAGACGTGCCGAGGAGGTGAAACCGAGGCCAGCATCTGGCGATTAAATTTTAAACCCTTTGATGGAGCATCAGGGACGAGATGGACATCTTGGTTGGGGACATAAGAAGAGGAAGTGAGGCGCCGTGGGTCAGGACCATGGGAGTGAGGTAAGGTCTGTCAGAGTACGGCTTACAGCAAACAAGAAAGGATTCCCCATGTGAGTATGCGTCCTTGTTTTGTTCATGCCGCCATTTATACTCTGGCTGGGTTTGGGCGTGGCGTCCTTCCGGGCCGACAGGGTTGGGGTCAGCCCGGCAGACGGGTGGCAGCTGTGACAGACTGTCATTTGTTTCAGTTCACCACACAGCATTACATTTACATTTACCAGACGCCCTTACAGAGTGTCTTACAGTCTGTAGTTACAGGGACAGTCCCCCCCTGGAGACACTCAGGGTTAAGTGTCTTGCTCAGGGACACAATGGTAGTAAGTGGGGTTTGAACCTGGGTCTTCTGGTTCATAGGCGAGTGTGTTTCCCACTAGACTACTACCACTACCTCAGCAGTGGAGTCGGGTCAGGTCTAACTACTCTATTATGGACTCTAGAAGATAAGAACAAAAAACAAAAAGTTTTTAATTAATCATTTTATTCCTTCAATGTTGGTATGCAGCAAGGAGTGGTTGGGGAGGGGGGGGGGTGCTGACCAATCAGTTCTCAACAAGAATTAAGCGCTTAAGAGAAATCCCCACATTTTTGGTTGAACTCCTCTTCTCGTCCTCCCGCGTTCTTGAAATATAAAGCCGTGGAGATTGCAGAGAGATGGATTCCTGATGTCAGCCTGGAGAGGCTGAGACAACAAACCCAGACAAATTGCCGGCGCCCAAAGTTACGCGAAGGACACGACGCGGCAGGCAGGCCTGGCGAGCCGATTGCAGAGTGACAGCGCCGCGCGATGTTTGACCTGATAAACGCTAACCTGCAAATGAAAGGCTCTTCAGCTCCCATCATCCCCTGTCACAATGCAATTACTCTACAGGGCGATGGCAAGATAGCGGCTTCCAGGCTGCCAGATAATAAAGCTATTGACTGATGGGAGTCCGTGATTAAAATTGAACATCGAGGCACAGAAATAAAGGCAGGATTGGCAGATTTTGGCCCTTGCCATGTCGGACAGTAAAAAACAGACCATTTTTTCTTTCCTTCTGCTGAATCACCTCATCAGAATGTTAAGTTTCCAATCCATGCTGATTCACTAGTAGCCTATTGGATACCAAACTGTTCACTTACTACCTTCGTGTCCCTGAGCAGGACACTTAACCCTGAGTGTCTCCAGGGGGGGACTGTCCCTGTAACTACTGACTGTAAGTCGCTCTGGATAAGGGCGTCTGGTAAAGGCCATTAAATCCAATGCCGTGTAGCGAGATCTGCACTCAACAGATGACAGATGATAAGATTTTAAATTAATACGTAGATCACGGCACGTTTATTTCTGGCTCAGTGGATCAACTGGTCTGGTTTTTCACATAACTAGGGTGGTAGTAATCTAGAAGACCCAGGTTCGAACCCCACTTACTACCATCGTGTCCCTGAGCAAGACACTTAACCCTTGGTACTTACAGAGGCCAGCCCTAAATGAAAACCTTCCTGCTTAGGAAATATTTGGACTAAAAGTTGGAAAATGATTGGACGCACACTTTCAATGTTTTATACACACACACACACACACACACACACACACACACATATATATATATATATATATATAACAACCAAAAAAAAGATTTGTTCCAAAGTTGTTATGCGAACGGTATCTACAGACCGGGTCGTAGTGAACCAAACAAGGTGGATATTTGATGGATATTTTAAAGCACGTATTAAGTCGCTCTGGATAATGCTGTAAATGTAAATGTACGGTAGCCAGCGCAGATTTCGGGACTTGATCGCTCCCTGCAGCTGCCCAGCAGGGAAGTCCATATTCTGGCTTCCACTGGTCTGGTTGGTCTTGATCGACGGCTGGTGTCCTCGCTGGTGTCCCCGTGTATTCATGTTTATATGGTTTCAACGTGTGCACTGCTCACATTTATAAAGACCCTATATGTGAATTTGTATTTCTCTCAATTATTCTATTTCTTTGTATTATTCATTTCAGGAGGAATTTCTGTATTGACATTTTGCGGGTGAAAAATGGAACTAGACTGAATCTAAATCACCTCAGAGCAGCTGATTCTGATTCCAGAGTCCAGCCAACTGCAATCAGCCCCCAAACCCCCCGACCAGAACCCCTCTAGGGTGCAGCGTGCACAGAGAGTGTCCTCAAGTCTCTTAATCAAACAATGGCAGCAGACACTCCATTCAGCGGCCCGTCCACGCCGGAAGGGGGATAAAGGCGTGGTGCGAGTTGGTCTGTATTGAGAGGGCGCGTAAGTGGGGTCTCTCCCTCGTCCTCCCGGTCCCCCTCTTTTCCCGTAATTGTGTTTACACTCTGAGGAGCAAGTGAAGATGTTAAATGTGTAATTAGCCTTCTGCTGTTTTCTCTGCAGATTAGCAGCGCCGTCTGAGCGTGTGCTGGGAGGGGGCCGGGGGCCCGACGCCTGATTGGCTGATTGGGGGCACCCCGCCGGGGCCTGAAATGCCGGCATAATTTCAGCGTAGCGGTGTGAATAATGACTTATCATTAATCAGGGGCGGGCGGGCGGTGATTGCCGGGCCACCACTGCTGCGATAAACACGCCGGCTACGCACTCGACTACGACTCCCATCAGCCACCTCTTCTCCAGGTACCGTACCGTCTCACTGGTCTGTGAAAATAAAGAAAAAATCAGCAGGTACAATAGAACAAGTAAAACGCATAACAAGTGAAATGTTGGTCTTAAAGTAATTGAATGAGTAGATAAGGTGGATGAAGACGAGACGGTGTACAGTGATGTTGAGATTAAAAATAGTCAGGGCTCTGGCCCATTTATCTGATCTCAGAATATTGTCTTAAGCCACCTCATCATTTTTGATCTATATGAGCACTTAAAATGGGCCGGTTAATCAAATCCAACTAGATAACGTATTTTTAGTGATTTAATAATTATCAAATCGAATAAACTGTACAATATGCAGCAGAACAGTGCAAAGACAATTTTTATTTAAAATGCCTACACACACATATATACATTAGGCAAAAATTACCATCTCAATCATCTCAGTCTCCATCCAACGCAGGTCCATATCCTGCAGAACTATAGCAGACATTATATACATTTTATACATACACTTTTTAATTTTAATATCACAACAGATCTGTTCATGCCAATATGCAAAAATGAGCACATACATTTCATAAATGTATTTTAGATGAGTTCTATAAGTATGAAAACAGGAGTATTTATGTACCAGAATGAACAGAATACATAAATGGCGATCACAAGTATCCCTGTATACATGACTTTGCTGGAATATGTTGAGGCTTCAAATGTAGAAAAGCAAGTTTCTGTCTTTTCGTCTGTGACACTCGGTTGTCCTTTCAACTCGCAGCTCTGATTATGTGACACACGAGGTGCCACCATTGTCCAGAGGAATTACCACGGAAAGAAAGAAGGACCGTAAAAAAATGCCGAGACTGTCGGGGCGAGTTTCAAAATCCCGGCACAAGCAGACCTTGGTGGCAGCCTGCTAAGTGTTGTGTTTGTGACAACCATCAAGTGGTTTGTTTTCTGTCTCAGAAAGACCCGTCCTTGGGTTTTAAATCGCGCTCAGCCTCCGACACGCAGAGCAACGCCAAATGAATAAATAAATACGACCCGAGCGCCGCTTCCATGCGCCAAGAAACGAGCCGAGAGGACAGAGAATAGCCGAGAAGCTCGGTCCTGTACAACAAAACACAAACCTGTATCAGCCTGCACAGGATCCTCAACACCCGACCCACAGCTTTTACCCCAAGGCCTCGCAATCTGCACTTAAATCAAAAGGGACTTTGACAAAGTATTATTTTAAGGGTGTGCACATGTATGCATTTGTTTTTCATTTTTACATGACGAAAACCTGGACTTTTAACAGTCCGGCACGGTTCTCACCTCCTCCGATTCCCCTGAAGATCAGGGTGGGGATGAAAAAATGGCTGTAAAGCAGCAGCATATGATTTTGGCCCAGTAATTTTCCTAATGCCCCCTTAATTCCCATTGTTCTGGGGGATCGTTCAGGTTTCACTGTGTGATGAGGTTCAAATGTGCCGAGATTAGACCAGATTAGGGGAAGACGTGAGGACAGAGATGGGGATTGATGCCAAGCACCGTTTTATTGTTGCGTAGCGTTGCGTAGTGACCGCCCCTTCAACTCCTTCATGATAAAACTTTTACTCTAATCCAGAATCTGGCCCGTCCTGGCCCCTCCCACCAGCACAGGCCTCATTAAAATATTAATCTCGGTACCTAGCAGTGAATCGGGGCTCTTCTCGCCCGCTTCTGCCCGAATCCTGGGCTAAAGCCATTATATGATGAGGAGACTGCTCGGAGTCTCCCTCTCTCCGGGCGATTAGGATAATCATGCAATGACCAGATTAATGCGCCGTAATGCTTTAATATTTTTCATATGCAATTTGGATTTGTTGTTATCAGTGTGATGCTCGCCGGCCGCGGCGTGTGAAGAGACAATAGCTGGTGGGCGAGATAAGGCCTGGCCGAGATCGAGACACACCGGGCGTGAAAGGGAGGGAAATTAAATACCCAGAGGAGTAACTCGCACATGCACGAATAATGCACGAATAATGTACGAATAATGCACGAATAATGCACGAATAATGCACGAATAATGCCATCATCCCATCATTCTCGGCGGTAGTAAAAATATACACCAGACAAGAACAACCTCGACCCCGTAAATTCACCCGAAACATGAACTTGTGCCAGTTAAACATCAGGAACTCGCTCGAATATCCACGCAGCTAATAACAGGCAATAATCCGCTTTTTGTGGCCCAGCAGCTGCTTAGTCTCAGGTATCCTGGAGACGCACGTTAGAAATGTCGGCTTGGCAGGCGGCCGCCCAGCTGTTTGTGTTTTTAATGCGCTGCTGTTATTGCCGTTCAGCACCAATAACCCCCGCCAGTAATAATGATGAATTAGGCGTCGGCGTGAAGATGATGTCCGCTGCACCTTCGTCCTTAATCCTCTCAGCGCACTTCACCGGCGTCGAAACGAGCCTGCTTCACATTATACAGTCTGGCGTTTTCAATTATTTCATTTATTTCAAATTACCAGGAAAATGTAAACAACTGCCGTGGTGGCAGATGTTTTATTATCCGAATAATCATACGCACGATACGGAGATTAATGTTGCAAATGGAATTAATATACATTTCTAAATAATTACACAATTACCAAGTGAAAGTTCATTTTGTTGTTTTGACCATGTCCAGAAATAAAATGGGAAAAGGGAATTAACGGAATTAATTATTCAGATGTTTTAATAGACGGAGGGGCGAGATCTGCGTCTCATTCTCACAACACCGACTTTACACGGTGTCGTACGAGCATGAAGTGACGATTAAAAAACCACGGTACTCATGGGCCTTACGTTACCAAAATGTCTTATATTCCTTATATGAGGAAAGTCAGGAACTTTACAGTAAGACAACTGTGCGCTTATGCTCTCCAGGCCTTGTCAACTCGGAGGGACGTGTCCTGTAATGCACCCAGCGGCATTGTCCCCGTTTTTATGCCCCGCTGGTCTGCCAGGGTGACGTACGTTAATGAAAACCCATCAGGTGTCTGGCGTGTGAGGGTTCCAAATGGCCACCGGCTCCTCGCGGCGTCCAAACACCAAAGCCAATTTGAGCAGAAACCTACCCGGGGACGTCTAATCGTCTAATCGTCTAATCGTCCGCTTTGTGCTGCACTGCCGCAGCATGTCGGGCTGAATGAGGAACGAGGAAGACGCGCCGGTGGAAAGAAGTGTGTGGGAGCCCCTTTCTGAAAAGACAATGGCCAGGCGTGGCCGCGGTGACACAGAATACCCGCAGCTACAGTTGTCCGGAATATTTTTCTGACACTTGGCACAATGAGTGGCACTTAAGTTGCGTCAAAAGCCGGCGTGATTATCGTCTGGGTAGAGTTACTCTCCAATTAGAAAGCAGGATCAGTAAGTCAGTCGGGTTTACCCTCCAATTAGAGCCCCGGATCAGGCGGGCGGGTCGGGTTTCAGCCCCATTAGCGGCCGGGATTAGCTGGCCAGGTAGAGTTACCTGCTGCGCGGCTCCGCATTGGTCCAGGGGGGGTCAGTTACCGGTCACCTGGTGAGAGAGGAACGCCCGGGACGCCATCTGCACCTATTCACGAATCAATCATACAACCAGAAAAAGAAAAACAGGAACGATCAGCTGATTACCTGAGACGGCGTGACGCGGTGCTGCCGCATTGATAAAGAAGCATTCGAACTGCCGGAGAATGTGGAAAATGCGGTAAAGACCACACTTCCTCCGTAATTAGAGGCTTGTGAAGGCGTGTTGTTAATGCATTAAGACGTGAAACGGCTCTCTTTAGAGATTTTGAGTAACTAGGTGTAAAAGAGGATTTGATGAGGTGCGACCGGGTGATGATCTGGTCTGATGTGGCAAATTTTTATTCTTTTTAAGGTCAATCTGCGCCAAAACGTCTTCACTGTCCGTCTCCATCTTCATGTAGGCATTGTCTCTTCGTATTTCAGACCCACACAGGAAGTTAACACCATGAAGGCTGAGATTAGTTAAATTTGCAGTGGTCTCTCGTGCCGTACTTGATCGGTCCATTAGTCTCCATCACGGCAGATATTGTCCACCGTGACCCAATGCTTTTTAAAATAGACGTCACACCTTCTTTTGTTCTATATTAATTATAACTCACAAGGTGGCTGCAGCAAAGTTCTCCGCGTTCAATGCGCAGGATGATAAAGACCAACAGTAACAGGCTGGAGATCGATGGCGTGATTTGGCCCTCATCCTGGCTCCGCCTCCACTCGAGATGTCGCCCCATTAATACATTTCTTATCGAGTTGTTTGTAATTATTTTTTTGATCGTACGCAGGCCGTGCTTTCTGTGAAGGAAGAAGGGAACGCTGGAGCTGAGGCGGCTGGTCTGATTGTGGGAGCCAGAGACGGGCTGTTATCCTCAGGAGAGGGCCCGATAATACCCAGAATTCCTCGCCATCACGCCTAATCCTCCTCTTACGCTAACAGCGGCAGAAAGTCATGAATTTTAATTTCCCGCCCAGACGACTCACACCTTTCTCTGCGTTCGCTCTGAGCTCATTTCCCATCAGCCCCCGTCAGCACTTCATCCCTCTCTGCCCTCCTTCTATTATCTGTCTCTCTTCCAGGATCTTTTGTAAACTTTTCCGGAACGTCTTCGATCTTGTGCCTGCGACGCCCGGGCATCACCCCCTGTCCCTCACCCGTGTGTGGAAAGTGTCAACCTGTCCCCGTCTGGGAGAGCGTGTCCCCCCCCCCGTGACACATAATTGAGTGGGCGGGGCCGAGGCCGGCCAGAGCCTTTGTGGTCAGGCTAATGGAGCTGTCAGCGTCCCTGTCACCACCCTCCCTGCCGCCCCATCCGACAGCGGCGTGTTGTTGTTGTCGAGGGCTCTGACGTCTGGACAATATTGTAATATTTTACATCTTTAGGGGGGTATTTTTTATCTCTGTGTTGAACATACGTTCATAAGTCATATTTCATATGATTTAGGCCATTTTTAGATGTTGTTCACAGAGGGAGACAGCAATGAAGACGTCAGGGACGCTCAGTCGGCCATCTGCATGTCAGATACGTACGTCTCCGTCTTCTCGTCTTGATTCCGTCCCTACAGCGCAGCACACACATACACAAAGTGCTGCCTGCTGCTTTTAATAATGAAGTGTATTTTTTATAAAGTGCAGTGGGGTGTCCTGCAGGATGTCTTCCTCGCCCCATCCCTCCTTCATTAAACGAACGTTATGGGTCACGTCCTAATCTCCTCATCTGGCCCATGCTGGTTTCCTCAATACCAAAACTAAAAGTCCAAATGTCAGTCAATGGGGCAAAAAAAGCAAAACAAAGTGTATATTAAGGAGGTCAGCATGACGTGATAGTAGAACAGAATCTACGAATTCCTGTCGTTCTTCTCCTCTCCTTTCATCATACAGTAAATCCCTCAGCACCGGGCCAGTCCATCAAAACCAGATTTGGGCCGTGAGGCTATACACAGTCGCCAGTGTGAAAAACGGGGGATTTGGTTCCAAAAGGTGGAAGGCAGGAGACCCCGCCCCACTCTGTCCCCACAACAATGGCCGGCCGCGGCCCCCTTTCAGGACGAGCAGGCCCGGCACAAAAGCACAACGGAAATTGGGCTAACTTTTGTGTCGGGGGGCCGGGGAGCCCACTCAGCAGGGACGGGGTGTCCTGGGTCGGGGCGGTGGCTCATTTAAAGGAGCAGGAAGTCATTATCCCCGAAAGCCGCTGGAGAGAAAGGGAGCGGCGGGGGGCCGACGTAACTCTCCTTCCTCCGGGGCGCCGCGGATTTGCCGCTGTTGTTGTTGTCGCCGCGGTTGTTGCGTATTCGGGGCGTATCGGCTCCTTCTCCCGTTACGCCATGTGTTGCTTCAACGCTGCGACCACACACACACACACACACACACACACACACACACGTCCGTCCCTTCCTTCCTTTCTCAGGCCAAGGCAAACATGCTTCAGCCTTTTCTTCTCCCGTCTCGCATTCCCCGCTTTTCTTTTCTTTGTCTCTTTACAAATCTGCTGTACCCCTTCTTATCCCCCCGCTTCATTTCCTCGCCATTCTTCCCGCCCGCTCCTGGGAGGGTCCGAGCGAGCGAGGGAGGGCAGGGCAGGTAAGGGAGCCGCTCTCGCGTGGAGTGCCGGGGTACGGCGGGCGCCCGACTCTGCGTGCGCTTTCTCAGGACCCCCCGCTCGACCCCTCGCCCCCGTTTTTTTTTGTCCGATTTCTCCGTAGACGCACACGTGAAGTGGTTCATTACCCCTTGGCCTCCCCTCCTCCCAGCACGCCGTGCTCGGGAGCTGAGGTCTTTATTGTTAAAAGGAGGGTGAAAACACAGCGTTTCTTCTGCCAAATTAGCCGTCCTTCGCTGACCGCGCCCGCTCCCGCTCTTCCAGAGCACATGGTGGCGTTACGGGTCTCCAACGACAACCTCTGACCTTCATTAGATGACCATACAATCTGGGCCCCAATATTGCAGACCAGTTCGGCCGGAGAACCGGTAGTGGACATCCGTCCATCCCAGCTGTTTAATCATCCAGAGTGTGACCACTCCTTAACTTGAGGACATTTGTGAAGACGAAACTCGACTCGTTACGTTTTAAAACCATTTATAAGCCTTTATTTTTGCCAGACAGGCCCGACCAGTAGATCTAACACGTTTCACTAATCAGACGCAGCCATGCAGTCACATGACCACACAAGCCGTGGCGGCATAGCGACACAAACCTCACGCACACAGAGGTCTCCAGAGATAAAACAAAGTCTCTCCCCGTCTTCTATAGCCAGACTCTATAAGTTAAAGTTAAAGACCACTGTGCATTTTCTGTAGAGGAGGGAATTAGCGTTATCATTTAGCTCTTTTATTTAATAAATCAATGCCAGTCCATTAATTACTAAAAATCCTACTTTAATAATGGAATAATATTAGTAAGACGTATTAGCACGTTTACATTTTTTCTTTCACAGTACATAGCTTATAAAGAATAAATGCGATATTAAAACCGAACAGTTACTCAGTACTTGGACATTCCTATTTACTAAATACTTTAGTATTTTTGTAGTAAGTGGGGTTTGAGCCTCCTGGCGTAAAACCTGCCACCACCGGCGTAGTATTGTGACGTATCATTATGGCGGCGGCGAGGAGACAGGGACTTGGACTCAGTGTTGGTGCAAATAGGAATGAAAGAGTCCGATTTAAAAAAGGACATCATCTGAATTCTTATCAGATTGGTGTGTGATTTGGTGCATTTTTGGACGCTTGATTGCGATTGTGCATGCGGCGTATTGGCAGGCGGTTCACATCGGCCACCATGAAGACGAGATGATTAAACTTCATGTGACGACCGGAGCGCCATGATGGCAGGGCTCTATCATTTAAAGGTTCCAACTCGGGCGTCTGTACAGATTTCTACACTCGTCTTCATGTCGCGGGGCTGAAGAAGAGCGTGAAGGTGTGAAGATGATGGAGGGGCGTCTGGATTCGAAGCGGCTCGGGGTGCAACGTCGTTAGCGGCTGCGGGGCGGGGTTCAACGCGGCCACAAAAGAGAAGAAGATGTAATACCAGGCTTTGGGGCCAGGGGGTCCTCAGTAATACACCGGGTGGAAAATAGGATTTCACACCACATCCAGGCACAATGGCTGCTCTGTGTGTGCAAACCGGCACTAAAGCGAATTTCCTTCAATCGTTTTGCATGCTGATCATTGTGCAGAGATGGACATTTTGTGTGTGTGTGTTTTGGCCTGATAGTTGCCACCCGGGACCTGGTTGACCCTCTGGAGGATCTTGTCTTTTAATTCCTCCTCCCGATCTTCCAATTAGCCCCGGACCTAATAGCCCGACGCCGCTGTGCGGATCCCGGGCCTGTGATTGGCCGGCTCGCCGGGGTGTGCGTGTAGGTGCGTTTGCGTTTGCAGGGGACGTGCGTTTGCGTTGGAGCCTCTGTTCCACTCGAGGGACCTGCTGAGTGGGTCCTGCTGTGTGGGTCGGCGTGTGATAACGTGGCCCTCGGCCCCCGAGACCCGCACTCGCTCTCTCTCCCTCTGTGTATTGGTGCAGTTTATCTGGCGGATAGATTAGCGACCCTCTTTCTAGACAGATTAGCTTGTGTGATTACCCCCTCTGATTACCCACAATCCTCCAGCAGCTCCACAACGCCACCGACGATTACAGACGCCGTAACTGTCGCCAGCCTCCACGCCGGCGCAGGGAACAAACGTTTAAAAGCATTTATAAAACCGTAAAAATATATATTTAAATATGTCATTCCAATTTGACTGTAGATCAGAACATTTTTGCGCCCTTATCCAGCAGAGACAGGGACAGTCCCCCCGGAGACACTCAGGGTCAAGTGTCCTGCTCAGGAAGTGGGGTTTGAACCTGGGACTCGTCTCACCCACCAGGTCACTACTACCGTACAACGGGACCATTCGGTCTCCACTGGGTCTTATCACGTTAACGTCCCGCAAGGCTCTTCGTTATTTCATTTTTTGTGAAAGTGAAGTGATTGTCACATGTGATACACAGCAGCACAGCACACGGTGCACACAGTGAAATTTGTCCTCTGCATTTAACCATCACCCTGAGTGAGCAGTGGGCAGCCATGACAGGCGCCCGGGGACGGTGGGGACGGTGCTTTGCTCAGTGGCACCTTGGCGGCTCGGGATTCGAACCGGCAACCTTCTGATTACGGGGCCGCTTCCTTAACCGCTAGGCCACCGCTGCCCCAAATAAGCGGGATATGAACCTGGGACTTTTGGTTCATAGGCGAGTGTGTTACTCACTAGGCTACTACCACCCACATTTTTTGGTTTTGTTGTCATTATCGTGGCCCAAATGGGGTGCTGATTGATTTTGGTTGCACCTCGATTTGATATGCAAATGAAGGGACTTATTTTATTCGTTACGGGGAGTCAGGGCTGTGGTTAACCGCGCCAGAACGCACCGTGAAGCCGGCGGTTCCGTCGGCCCTTCCGCGACCTCCCTTGACCCACTGAGAAGCCATTTTGTTTTTTACCCAAATAGATTTTGCCTCTCGGTAATAAGACCGGCCGTAATTACCGGCCTCATTGTAGTAAAGATTTACTGCTCCTGCGGCACAATGGCGCCTCTTCTTGTACGTTATTGAACACCGTCAGCGGTGGAGCCGCGAGCTCGGCCTCGCCTCTTTCTCTCAGGGAAATGTCTCCATCGAGACTTCGTCCCGGAGCGTGTCCGCGTGTCCATGTCGGTTGCCTCTCGCCGCTGGTTATTGCTTTTTTCTGGGCCCGGTGAGCACTTTTCAGGTCCAGCGGTGCAGGCTCGGCTGGTTAATTCCTGCCGTGAATTATTGATGCTTCTTAAAGCGGAACATTGTGACCTAGAAGTGAACGTGAGAGGCGGTAATTAACCGGCAGAGCGGGAGCGTTGGCGCTGCGTGCCGTGTGCCGTGTGCATTTTAATATTTCATTTAATATTTCATTTCCCCTCCTGCTCATATGCCAGATCATATGCCGGTGCGCAAGGAGGTGTCCCACCTGAAAATGCCCCCCCCCCCAAAAAAACGACAAAGTAATACATTCACCAGACGGCCTTATCCAGAGCGCCTTACAGTCAGAAGTGACGGAGACAGTCGTCCCCCCCGGGGTGTCCTGGGACTTTTTACCCGCTAGGCCGCTCCCAGCCCATACAGATGTGTCTAAAACGTCTGAAGAGGGTTTTTGTTTTATGGGACATACTAAAAAACGCAGGTAGTATTTGGGTGCTACGAGCACGTCATCAAATGGGGCAGCCTGTCACCTCTTCATGGCCATAGACGTCACTTTAAGACACGTGATGCCCAGTGGTGTATGATTAATGTTTACAGATGTAAGCAGTGTGAGGACTCGGCTGGATCCTCTAAACTCCCCGATCTCTGCCATCGTCACAATTTTCTGCTCTCCGCACGGCTTCCATATTCACTCCTTAAATAAGTCAATCAGGCCGCCGGCCCGGTTGGCCCGGTGGGACGGCGAGTGGCGGGCAAATTGTCATCCGGTTGGGGAAGAAGCCGTTTAAGTCATGAAGGAGCGATGACTCCACGCAGCGACGAGAGGCGGCGGCCCGCTGATGGACTCGCAGCCGTTCTGTGGAAGTAATAGATTTTTTTTTTTCCTCCCAAATTGCCAAAAAGAGCCACAGAAGCGAGGACTTTTATCGCCGGGTGCATTAATTACACCGGCACAGGGGCTCGCCGCTGCCGCCCGGCCGCCCGGCCCAAATTACGCCGCTCCCCGGCCTGGATGAATATTTCATGACCCCCCCCCCCCCACCGTAGCTGGTTCAGTTCCATCATCCGGAATCACAAGTCCAGGCTGACTAAATATCTGCCATGTCCGAGATGAACATTCTTGCTCATGAGGCACATTCATCTGCATATTTGCATGATTTCCTGTATTATTTGTTCTCACCTGTCAACAAGAGCACCTACAAGTCTACCGCAAGTCTACAAGCCCGTTGTGTTGTCAAATTTGAATAGACATTTTCATCATCAAAGCATGAAATATGAATAAGAAGGAACCACAAGCGCGATTTTCCGCCCGTTAAGCAGGACCTTCCACGCGTTTCATTCCCACAGAGACCCTAAATAGGCTCAGCCACTCGCCCACCCAAACGGCGAATTAATTTACTCGCCGGCCCGCCCTGCGACGCCCACAGCGGCCACCGTCACCCCACAGGGGTCCAGCAGGTCGGGGCGCCCGTGTCCCCGAATAAGCAATTTCGTGCACCCTGGGCCGCTTGTGATCAGGTCAGTAGTGCAGAAGTGGGTTTGTTGACAGCCGGGGATGTTTACCGGATTCAGCCTACGCAGGAGAGAGGCACCCATGTGACCCGCGGCACCTTCCATCTGCAGGCGCGCCAACATGCCGAGTACAAAGGGGACATTTCATGGCGTCCTATTCATCGGCGCCGCGCGCTTCTGCTGAGGTTCACGGCCATCTCACCGAGCGAGATGGGGGTCAGGCTTACCGTCCACGCGTCATCTGGTCCCCCTGTCACCAGGATGGGAGCTGGCGCGCCTGCATAGAAACATGGCGGATTGGCCGCTTCTCCTCCATCTTCTCTTGGCTGTTGATTCAGTGTTCGGCGTCCACAATATAGGAAGAAGGACGAGCTTGAGGACCACTTTCATATCATGAAGATGTCTCTTGTTGCAGAATGTCCTCCGGATGTCATGGATAAGTACAGTAGCTACAGTAGCTGATAGTAGCTAGTAGACATGAGACGTACAGTATCTGGTCACCGTCATTGAAGGATCAGACGCTGCTTTACGGTTTCTTTCCGTATATTTACACCTATTTCTGTGTGTGTGTGTGTGTGTGTATCAATGATCGCTGTGAAAATGGATGATAAATGCATGGATTTCAAGGCTAAAATATCAGCAATATTTAACAAATGAAATATTTTATGTCAATATTGGGTCAGTGGTTGCCAGGCGGTTAAGGAAGCGGCCCCGTAATCAGAAGGTTCGAATCCCGATCCGCCAAGGTGCCACTGAGCAAAGCACCGTCATGGTGCCCACTGCTCACCAAGGGTGTCGGTTAAATGCAGAGGACACGTTTCACCGTGTGCACCGTGTGCTGTGCTCACAATGACAGTCACGCCACTTTCACTCAACTGATGCCTGATTTACAAGCATTTTGGAGCAAGCAGTTCAGCGGCCACAGGAAGCCTGTGGGGTTGCAGGTTCGGAACTTCATGCTGCTGGTCTGGTTCCTTCTCTGAGTGTAATTTCTTCGCCCCGATTCATTACTCGGTTTATCAGGCCCTCGCCACATGCCCTGCAGCTAATCCCCATTTGCATGTCATGTGCCCCTCGAATATTCGGTAAGCTCGGGCAAACTTTGCGAGATAAGCACTTCGAGGGACTGAGTCTGCAGAACGGCGGGCTTATTCCAGCTCCGCCAACTTTCTCATGCGTTTAATGGCCATTTAGAGTCGTGCTCCTCCTGGTGACATGCAGAAGCTATGTCTTCGGGGCCTGTGCTGAGCTGCTACTAGAGTTTTATGAAGTTATACACAGCATGTATTACTTAAACGTAGCTGCGCTGGCAACAAGGCAGAGACTAAATTGAAAATAGATGCAGGAGGCATCAGTGGGCACCTTGGTCCTCCCTGACTCCACGTGACAACCCAGGTACTTCTGTCACCTCACGGTCCTCCTAGCGTTGCGGTGAGACCCTTACGGGGGACCACGTTGCCCCACTGCACTGGCTGCCCGATTCAAATTCAAATCGACCCGTCTACCTCAACTCAGGTCGAAGACCACCGGATTCATCGATGAATGTGATCCATCACAAGAAGCATATGACTGCTGTTTAGTGACCTTGTTATCTTGCCTCAGTAAATGTTCTTCCGGGCTTCGAGCCGCACATCTTTTCAAGTGTTTAAGTTAACAGAGTGAAAAGCCACTGCATCCATACACACTGTGGATAAAAGAGCAGCACTTTTCAGGCCTCCGGGAAGCCTAATAAACCCTAAACGATGCGGAATACGCTGTACAACAACGTGTTATGTACGTTGTGCCACGTTACGATTCAGAAGAGGTCACAGGGAGGACAGGGTTCAGCAAACTCCTCCTGCGCTGTGAAAAAACTTAAAATAAGTTAGTCACCTACTAAAGTTCTGCTGACATGAATTATTATATTATACAAGTGTATTATACCTGAGTGGAAGAGTCCAGTTTTACTTTCCCAAGTATCAAGGTTCAACAAAACGTTAATCTTGCTGCCATTCGTTGCTAAATGTATTAATTATATATGTATATGTATACATTTATTATAATATTAGTATTATAGCGTGTTTTTCACAATAATGTTTTCACATGGGATGAAACATTAATGAACTATATTGTGATTTATAAGCATAGCAAAAATAAATTATTTAAAGGCCAGAACCATTTAAACAGAAGTATTACATTGGAGGAGGTCACTAAAAGTCTCCTGCTAGATGGTGGCTAACAGCCTTAAAAATAAAACACTAATAATAATCTACGACCAGATTAAAAATCCTCCAGAACTGAGAACACGTGTAGCATCGCCCGGAGCATTCTGGGAAGTCACATGACTTGTTTCCTTTTGTAAAGTGGACAACAAGGCACCCTATAACTTTGCGCTGAAACAGTCAAGTTAAATCCACAATATAAAAAAGAGCATTGTGGGAACAGTGGGCGTGAACGCTGACGTGTGGGCGTGGCCACGTCACTCCCACGTGACTGTCTCGCTGTGGGGACGATGGACTAAACACAGATGTCTTATATGGAAGGACGAGTGATCGATCATGAAGTGATCATGAATTTATGTCTCATTTCAATCCAATGAAACCAATGAAAATGTACAATGTACATTGTTATAATTTACATTATAAGTTATTTATTGAGGTGTTTTTTATATTCTAGCACATCCAGACTGGACTTCGTGTCAACTCTCTGGAATGAATGAGCTGGGATTTAGGACAGAACGGGGAACTTTATTTCCCCACAAGCTCATGTAAGGTTGTGAATGTCTTTTAAATTTCGGTGCTCTGAAATGCGACTTGTGACATTGCCATGACCTGATATTTTAATTAGTTACGTATTTTATTGCGGTTTGTCATCGTGATATTTCAAATAAAATAAAAGCATGAATGGAAAAAATAAAAAAGCATCTTAATTCGAACATGAAAAGTTTCTTCGCTACACGGTTCATCATATATTTTCATTTCCGTGTTATAGGACGTGGTCACTGAGAAATAATGAAAAATTGACCTTTAATCCTGCTAATTATTTTTCGACTGCTTTACATAATCGACTCTAACCACGAATCTCCCACAAAACCCCGCGCATTTCGATCTGAAATCGAAAAGAAACGCTCCTGCATATCTGCCTGGTTAAAACAGTGATGATGATGATGATGGTGATGATGGTGACGTGTGATGTATGGCGCCTGGGGGCGGAGACAATTAGCCCCAAATCAATCAACTTGTTTGCGGCGTTAATTACGGGCTTTTGTGCCGCGTGTGGGGGGGTGTTTGCTCAGTTCATTAAGTTGTGTATTAAAGGCCGCTTATTAACGTTCATTACGACGCGCGTTGGTCGCGTGCAAACTGCCTCGAATTTAAATAAATACGCACGTTTTTACACGCGCGCACAAACACGGGTCTCCCATTGGTCCAAATCCTGTGCAGAAGCAAAAATGAACCAATGACGAGGGGATCCAGCTGCACAGTACAGCGGGGGGGCAGTGGGCGTTCCCTAGACTTCTCTGATGGGCGTGGCCGGGACCACAATGCTACACAAAAACAACATAAAAACAGAATATATGTTATTTCAACATCGCAGTCATAAAATGAGCAGAAACATAAACTGCCAGACCTGCGTGGGAGACACGCCCCCGTCTTCCATGTATGGGTATGACAGGCCACGCCCACCTGCCCACATATGGCCCTAAATAACCGCCGGCGCGCAGACTGACGGCGCGGATGGACGTCGCCTGAGGAACTTTCCTCCTTTCTCTGTCGCTGCGATCTCGGTCCTCCGGTCCTCCATGGTGTTCCGGTCCCCGCTGGAGCTGTTCCCGCCGCACCTCCTGCTCCCCAGCCTCCCGGAGCGGCCCCTGCTCCCCGGGCCCCGCTCCCCGGACGACTCGCCCATGTTCCAGCTGCCCTCGCTGAGCTTCTCCCCGGAGCAGGTGGCCGGCGTGTGCGAGACGCTGGAGGAGACCGGCGACATCGAGCGCCTCGGCCGGTTCCTCTGGTCGCTGCCGGTGGCGCCGGGATCCTGCGACGCCATCAACAAGCACGAGTCCATCCAGCGGGCCCGCGCCGTGGTCGCCTACCACACCGGCAGCTTCCGGGAGCTCTACCACATCCTGGAGAACCACCGCTTCACCAAGGACTCGCACGGCAAGCTGCAGGCCATGTGGCTGGAGGCGCATTACCAGGAGGCCGAGAAGCTGCGCGGCCGCCCGCTCGGCCCGGTGGACAAGTACCGCGTCCGCAAGAAGTTCCCGCTGCCCAGGACCATCTGGGACGGAGAGCAGAAGACGCACTGCTTCAAGGAGCGCACCCGCGGCCTGCTGAGGGAGTGGTACCTCCAGGACCCCTACCCGAACCCCAGCAAGAAGCGGGAGCTGGCGCAGGCCACGGGACTCACGCCCACGCAGGTGGGCAACTGGTTCAAAAACCGGCGGCAACGGGACAGAGCCGCGGCCGCGAAGAACAGGTAACCGGCCAGAAGGAACCAGAGATTGCACACAGAACCGATCGGAACGCGTCCGGGGTTCCACACAGAACCCGAAATTCCACACGGAACCGATCCGAACGCTCCTGACGCGTCCGGGGTTCCACGGAGAACCCATCCAAACGCTCCTGAGGCGTCCGGGGTTCCACACAGAACCCGAAATTCTACTTAGAACCGATCCAAACGCTCCTGAGGCGTCCGGGGTTCCACACAGAACCCGAAATTCCACACGGAACCGATCCGAACGCTCCTGACGCGTCCGGGGTTCCACGGAGAACCCATCCAAACGCTTCTGACGCGTCCGGGGTTCCACACAGAACCCGAAATTCTACTTAGAACCGATCCAAACGCTCCTGAGGCGTCCGGGGTTCCACACAGAACCCGAAATTCCACACGGAACCGATCCGAACGCTCCTGACGCGTCCGGGGTTCCACGGAGAACCCATCCAAACGCTTCTGACGCGTCCGGGGTTCCACACAGAACCCGAAATTCTACTTAGAACCGATCCAAACGCTCCTGACGCGTCCGGGGTTCCACAAAGAACCGATTCAAACGCTTCTGACGCGTCCGGGGTTCCACGGAGAACCCGAAATTCTACTTAGAACCGATCCAAACGCTCCTAACGCGTCCCGGGTTCCACACAGAACACGAAATTCCACACAGAACGTATCCAAACAATCCTAACGCGTCCGGGTCGGTTCCACGCAGAACCGATCCAAATGCTCCTGACGCGTCCGGGGTTCATCACAGAACCGATCCAAATAATCCTAACGCGTCCAGGGTTCCAGACAGAACCGATCCAAGCACTCGTCACCCATCTGATATTCCAATCAGAACCCAAAATGCCACACAGAATCGATCCAAACGCTCCTGACGCGTTCGGGGTTCCAGACGTAACCGATCCAAGCTCTCATTCCGCATCCGGTATTTCAGACAAAACACGAAATTCCACACGGAACCGATCCAAACACTCCTAACGCGTCCAGGGTTCCAGAAAGAACCGACGCAAACACTCGTCACCCGCCTGATATTCCGACCAGAATCCGAAATTCCACACAGAATTTATCCAAAACTCGTCACCCGTCCGCTATTCCAGACATGAACCGTCTAATCCAGTCAGGAACTTTTCATAAATATTATTTAAGCAAAGAGCCTTCAGCGACTAGAAATTATTCTAATATTGACCAAATATTTGTAAATAATCGTTTGTTTTTAAAACATTTGTTTGTAAATTGTTGTTTGTTTTTTTAATTGTTTGTAAATAGTTGTTTGGTTTTTTTTATTGTTTGTAAATAGTTGTTTGAAGTTTACGAGCTTCATACGAACTACTGAAATAAGAGTTTCAGATGCTGCGTTTCGTAAACGGAAATAACTGGAATTCTGCTTTCAGGTTCGATGTACAGATTTCTGCTCATCGCTATTTCGCCTCATTAAAATGATCAATTTCACGTTTTTCTTTTTTGTTTTTATTGTTAATAATGAAGCACTTTAGGGGAACAAAAATCCTGGCCGAACCCTAACGAACGTGTGTGTCCACGCAGGCTCCAGCACCACCACCACCACCACCACGGCCTGCGCGGCTCCCGGTCCGAGGCCGGCTGCACCCCGCGCAGCTCCGGCGAGTCCCCGTCCGCGGCCGCCAGCCCCGCCGCCAGCGTCTGCAGCCTGGGGGACCGGGCGGAGCGCGGCACCGTGCTGTCGGTGACGGACAGCGACTCGGACTTCGACGTATGAGGCGGGACGCGAACGGAACTCTGGTCGTTATGATCGAACAATCGTTTTATGCGGAAGCACCTTCCACCTCCTCCTCTTCTTCATGTCTGTAAATGTGCTCGAGATTTTTATTGTATTTGTCCGTTTTTATATTCTTAATGAGTTTATGGCTCCGGAACGCAGTGTTATGGGTCACTTTTATGCAAATAAATAATATTTAATATATGAGGATTTTGCCCCGGACTTTGCGAGTTTTGTTTTTTTTTTTTTCAATTGCAAAAAAAAATTATTTGTGCATTTCGTTTGTTTCTTTGAGTGATTTTTCAGGGTGTAATAATAGCTGTTAATAATCCACGGATTATTACTCCTCATTTCACAATATTAATAATAGCAACAGTAATAATAACGCACGAAACAATTGTTCATTATTGTTGTTGCATTTTAGGTTCATTCATAGAATTAATTTAATCCTGTAATTTAGTAGCCGCTATTCACAGCATCCAGTTAAAATAATAATAATGATAATAATAATAATGATAATGTATAATTAAAGCAGATTATAAAAAAAAAAAACACGCGTAAAAAACAAACTCGAACGAGAGAGAATAAAGAATTTTTGAAGAGCGCGGGTCTCCTTCCTCCTCCTCCTCCTCCTCCTCCTTCACTCCGCTCCTCTCGGTCTGGTGGCCACAACTTTCCATTCAGGTTTATTCACGCGGCAGATCCTGACCTGGATTTCCACACAGTTTCCCGTTCTTCCTCCTCCTCATCATCATCACCACCGGACAAAATAATGCAGATAATATCGGACGTGAAACAATAATAATCAAATTAATTACACATTTCTGTTGAATATACGGGATTTTAACGTCTTTTTACACTCATTTCCAGATCGATTGTTTGGTTAAATGGAGTATAAAATGATGATCGCCGGGACGTGGACTAACCGCGAATTAAGAACGTCTCTGCTGTCCTGCCCTCTGGCGACATCGTGTGGCCGAGGCTCGTCACCGTCACTGTGGGACCCGGGTTCAAATCTCTCAAGCAGAATTTGGATCTCTTCACACCCGGAAATGTGCAAAAAAAAAACGATGTTCATGCATAATTACAAAAACGGACTGTAGATTAGATCCTGGTGTCTTCCTGCGTTCATTTCCATCCACTGAATGGAAGGGAAGATGGGAATTCTGGAAGTGAAGTTTGTCATGGTGAGACACTGCAGCGCAGCACACGGTGACACGGTGAAACGTGTCCTCTGTATTTAACCATCACCCTTGGTGACAGTGGGCTCCATGACAGGTGCCCGGGGAGCAGCGTGTGGGGACGGGACCTTCATCAAGGGGACCTCAGTGGCACCTTGGCGGACCAGGACTCGAACCGACAACCCCCTCGCTCCAGGTGAAACCGCGGCCGCTGCCACTGCTAGTATTGGTAGCGTGGCCGAGTGATCTAAGGCGCGGGATTAAGGCTCCAGTCTCTTCGGGGGCGTGGGTTCGAATCCCACCGCTGCCAGAGAAAGAAATCTTTTTGGGTCAGTGGCGGCCCCGTAATCACAAGGTTGCCGGTTCGAATCCCGATCTGCCAAGGTGCCACTGAGGTCCCCACACACTGCTCCCCGGGCGCCTGTCATGGTGCCCACTGCTCCCTCAGGGTGATGGTTAAATGCAGAGGACAAATTTCACTGTGAGCACCGTGTGCTGTGCTGCAGTGTGTCACATGTGACAATCACTTCGCTTTATTTTTTTAACTTTCTTCCGCTCCTTTGTGGGCTTTTCCCTCCCTCTGCTGGACTCATGCGGTACTGCATGCTTGAAATATCAGTCAGACATGGGCTGATGGTACAGGACAAGAGTGGCAACACGAGAAATATTTACAGTACGCAAAATAACCCTAAAACCGTCAGAGCTGTAATGATCCAGCCAGTTTATAACTGGAAAAGAAGTGGCACGTCGGCAGTTCGGGATTCGAACCGGATTCGGGATTACGGGGCCGCTCCCTTAACCACTAGGCCCCCACTGCCCCAGCATAATAATGGCAATATTTTTTCGTTTGGTATGGCTGGGGCTGAATTACTATTTGCTGATTAGAAATGACCGATGTGACGACGACAGAATGTCACGTAAAAACAACAAGAAGAACTTAATAATAATTTATACACCGTTCATATATCTGGATGCAGCTGAGTTTATTCGTTTTTAAACTTTAGAAGGTCTTGTGATGTATGTAACTGGAATGAATCAGAATCAGAATCGTGTTTATTGGCCAAGTTTCTTGGTTTCGGTCCCTCAAGTACAGAGTAGAAGAAAACAGCGTGTAAGGACGTGTGTTATTTGTACAAGTTGTAGAATATGTTTATACTGTTTATACATATACATACTGAATATAAATATATGTATGAATGTACACAGGTCCATAATACACCAGCACACTACCAGATACACTCCTGCACGCCCTCTCAGATCTGCAAACGAAACGAGACTGAAAATCCCCCCTTCACAGGGTCTCCGGTCCCAACCGACTCCGTTCTCCTTCGTTGTCCCTGGCTGGTGGGACAACTTGTCCTGCTCCATTCGACTAGCCGAGACTATCACCACCTTTAAGAAGTAGTTGAAAACCCACTTGATCAAAAAGTATTTAACATGAGTCTAACACACACACACATTTACATTTATGGCATTTATCAGACGTCCTTATCCAGAGGGACTTACAATCAGTAGTGACAGGGACAGTTCCCCCCTGGAGACACTCAGGGTTAAGTGGGTAGTAAGTGGGATTTGAACCTGGGACTTCTGGTTCACAGGCGAGTGTGTTACCCGCTAGGCTATTACCACCCTATGCACACACACCCACACATGCACACACACACTCACAAAATAAAAAAAAAAATCTGCGTCTAACACTTAACAATTCCCTGCATGTTTATGAGGGGCCGTTTATGAAATATTTCAGACTTTTGTTACACAAACACATGTGAAACTGACAAGCATGAATTTATACTACTGAAAACTCACACACACACACACACACACACACACACACATATGAAACACTCACACAGATACATGTGATGGACTCTTATTTAATTCTCCTGAGGAACCCCACAGAATTAGATCACCAAAAGTAAAAATAAAAAAAATTGATCTTTATTAAACTTTATTATAGGCGGTAACACGATATTAATACACCATACAAATTCTACGCTTACCTGGGTGACGTTCTCATTGCATTCGACTAGCCGAGACTACTACCACCTTTAAGAAGCAGCTGAAAACCCACTTATTCAAAAAGTATTTCAGACGAATCTAACACACGCACAAAATTAAAACATTTCTTCGTCTGGCACTCAACAATTTCCGAGCATGTTCTTTTTCGGCCTTATCAGGGCTCTTAGTTTTGTAAAGTCAAAATCTATAGAAACCGAATGAGAATTGCTGGTGTCTTGTAAGGTGCTTTGGATAAAAGCGTCTGCTGAGTAAAGTAAAGTGAAGTAAAGTAAAGTAAAAGCGTATAAAGATGAACAATGAACGGTACAATATAACAGACAAAAAATCTACATCTTATAAACAGTGTACATAAGAATGCACATAAAGTGCAGTGCAACGTGAAGGTGATTCGCAGTGGGACAGATTCAGCGGTTTAGGGGGGAGATGGTGAGACGGCTGGTCCTGGTCTGCAGGCTGCCAGAGGGCAGCAGGTCAGAATGTCCAGGGTGACCAGGGTGTGAGGGATCTGGGATGAACTAAAAAATATCAGAATTTATCAGAAAGGCCAGAATTAAAAAACGATTCTCAGAAACAGTACGAGCTTCTCAAGGCAGCTTCTTCCATCATTTCTCCTCTGTTATTTTACCTTTTGGTCCGCTGTTCCGCGGAACGACCTGGCGGCCACCAGAGGGCAGCACCGGCTCACTTTTAACCATCGACCAATTAACGACACCCGCGGTTTCCCGCGAATACATTCTGTAACCCGGATGAATTATAATGCAAATCAGTAAAATGTGAAAATGTGGGTTCGGAGGAAGAGGGGGGTTCACTGTAAAAACTGCTTCTCAGCTTCTTCAGAACCCCCCTTCCTGCTCAGGTTCGGAGTCAGTGTTCCAGAACGGTTAGAACTGTCCTACGCGGTCCAACGTAACACAATTCACACGCGTTACTGCTGTAGACAAGAACGTCGAATAAACTTCCACATGGACTGAAAGTGGCTGGATTTAAAAAGTGATATGAACGTGATCATGCTTGGATGAAGCCTGATTGGATCGTGTGGCGGGCTAATTTGCATGTCCCCGCCTACTGGGGTTCTGATGGGAGAACTGCAGCTTCTCTGTTCTCACTCTTCGTAAAGATGGAATACATCAGACTGGCCTTACAGTTGAAAATTGTGTTGGAATAACAGAATAAAGTGGATTTAGGGAACTGAATATCACGTTGCCTTAACATGATTCTTTAAATCCACCTTACATGAATTAAACATTTAGAAAGAAAGAAGATTTATGTCGATGTGGGACTGACGTACACATTTAAATCAATTCAAGGTTTCTTTTTCACCGGCATCTACCACAACCACCCTGTTTAATCCGTCTCTCTCTGAGCTTCTGTAGATCCTGGTGACGAGCCAGCACGAAACGTACCGGACGGTCACCAACTCCGTAACGGCTACAGCCCCAGGGATCTTCATATGGACCAGAGACACCTGGACAAATACTCACCGACACCAACCGCAGGCTCGCTCTGCTCCGACTTTTTACCCGACTTTTACCTTGTGTGCAGAAAGGTGGCATCTGTAGGTCCTGCACGTGATTATGGGCTTTACAAGAAATAAATGGCCACCAGTAAACCAGCTTATAGGTTTAATATGCTGTTTATTAATAAGAAGCACCTTTTACTCTCCTCTCAGTATAATAAATGTCATCATTAAAAATACCCGGATTGCTGCTTACATGCTTTTAATCGTTCTGAATTTGACCGTAAAAGACAAAATTTCCCCACGCGCAGGAATACGATCCTTGCTGAGTTACACGGAACGAAGAATAAGAAGACGAGTCCGGTGTTTAACGTCCACGCCCGTCTCAGGACGCCAGGTTGACCAGGCCGGCGGACATGGGGGCGAGCAGGGCGTCGTGCATGGACAGGGGGTGGTAGTGGGCGTGGGCCAGCAGGCCGGCGTCCGCCCCGGGGACGGGGACGGCGCTGGGGCCCGGCGGCGGCAGCGGCGCGAAGCTGTGCAGGGGCGGCAGGCCGGGGTCCGGGGTCCCGGCCG
This sequence comes from Denticeps clupeoides, assembly GCF_900700375.1. NCBI lineage: Eukaryota > Metazoa > Chordata > Actinopteri > Clupeiformes > Denticipitidae > Denticeps > Denticeps clupeoides. The sequence goes on from NC_041721.1 coordinate 857,621, forward strand.
GAGACTTGTCCTCGTCCGAGCTGTCGCAGGGCGACTTGTCGCCGCTCCCAGGGGTCGTGACCTCGCTTTCCCTGCACATGAAGCACTTTGGCTTTACCCAACAACACATGCACCCTGGTCCCCCGCCGTGACCCCTGACCTCACCTCTCCTTGGCCTCGGCCGCCCGGTCCCGCTGCCTCCGGTTCTTGAACCAGTTGCTGACCTGCGTGGTGGTCAGCCCCGTGGCCTCGGCCAGCTCCCGCTTCTCCCGGGGGGACGGGTAGGGGTTGTGCGTGTACCACTCCTTCAGGACGCAGCGGCTCTTCTCCTTGAAGCAGTAGCTGGTCTCCTCGCCGTCCCAGATGGTCCGGGGCAGCGGGAACTTCCTGCGGACGCGGTACTTGCCCACGGCGCCCAGCGGCCGTCCGCGCAGCTTCTCGGCCTCCACGTAGTGCGCCTTCAGCCACAGCTGCTGCAGCTTGGCGTGGTTGTGCGCGGAGAACTGGTGGCCCTCCAGGACCTTGTAGAGCTCCCGGAAGTTGCCCCGGTGGAAGGCCACCGCCGCCTTGGCCTTCAGGACGCTCTCGTTCCGGTGGAGGTGCTCGCAGGCGGGCAGGGACCAGAGGAAGCGGCCGAGGCGCTCCACGCTGCCGCTCTGCTGCAGCACCTCGCACACGCAGGACACCTGGTCCTGCGTGAAGCCGAACGCCTGCGGGACGGACATCAAGCCGGAGCGGGGGACGTGCTCCCGACCGCCTTCATTCCAAAGTAGAGGTGAAAAAAGTTTGGTGTCCCCTGATGTCCCCGGCTGTCCCCTGCGTCCGCACCTCCTGCAGTTTTGCGCCGGGTGTGATGGATGGGAAGCGCGCCCCCGCGACGCAGTAATTGGCGGGGTTGCCAGATCTCGCGAGAGAAACGCGCCGGCGTCCCGCGCTCAGCCACACCCCCCTTCTCACCCAAACCCCATTTTCCTGAATAGGCGGTGACCTCCTCGTCTGTTGTACATTCCTTTGCGTCGTTTCTGTTGGTTTCGTGGCTGTGGAGAAGTTGCGCGGTTTTCTGCAGACCTGGCCACCCGGTGACCGTCTCCTCAGGGCGCACTGAAGGTCCCTGGTGTGGGACGAGGGACACGCCCAGTTCACGCGTTCATTCATTCATCAGAACTCATGTCTGATGAATGGTTGCTCGGATATTTGGGTTTTATTGGTTTTTGTGTGTGTGTGTGTGTGTGTGTGTGTGTGTGTTGGTCCTCCCTCCATCCTCCACTGTCTCCGTCACCAAGGTCAGAGGTTTGGCCCCGGATCGCAGGGTTTAGGGTGACAGGGTGCACAGTCCCATCCTGAATAAAGGATTAACACACACACACACACACACACTGGCAGATACTCTATATGCTATTGTTCAATAATAACTTGATTGTATAATCTTCATAATTGTTGAAAAAACAACGTGATCGTGTTTCTTTCTCTTTCTCTCCCCCAGATGAGCAGATTTGTTGGCGAAGTTGGTCCCTCCTTCTCTTATTTTAGCCAGCGTGTCACATGACCCCCCCGCCACCACCTTCCCTTTACCAAACTACGATGGAGAACATCTTCCAAAAGACACACACACACACACACACACACACACCTGCAGCAAGTCTCCCAGTGGTATCCAGTTTCTGGTGCCTCTGGAGAGGAAAGGCGAGGCGGCTTCATTAATCATTTAGCGGGCGGGAGGGGGCCGGGGCGCAGGCCGTGTCCGGTGTCCCAGCCGGCGTGCCGGAGAGCGACAGGAAGGTGAACGCTTCACAACACACCACGTCCACCCGAGCTGCACGCTGGACGTTTCTACTGGAAATTCGGCACTTTCTTCTCAACCTTCTACAGGGGGGAGAGAGAACGTCTCCACACTCTCGCTCTTTAATCATTTCCCCTTCCTGAAATATCTCACAGCTACTCCCGCTAATTTAATAATTCAACTTCCATGCGCAACATCTTTATTGATAGAACGCGTGTATTTAGTTACAACACTAAATTATTCAATTCAAACTCTTCTCCCCTCCATGCACGTGTACTGTATATATACTGTATGTGTGTGTGTGTGTGTGTGTGTGTGCACGGTCAGGTTTCCTCCTGGCATGCTCGGGGGATAAGATGTCCGTTTGGAGGGAAGCGACACCATCGCTGTCTGGGCACGAGATTCAGACGGTAATCAAGGCAGCGTCTCTCATCCTCTCATCCTCCATTCCTGCTCCACCTCCACCTTCAGTCCCAGCATCATGCAGAACCTTCAGCCTGTTACAATATACACGACCAGTCAAAAGTCACTTTTCACAAATAACCCACGTCAGGTTACGTAATAAATAAAAAGATGAAGATTGTTCTGTGATGGCAGCACTTCACCTTCTCGTCTTTTCTCCACCACCTTCAGTTGGACAATTCCAACAACATCATAACACAAAAACAGCAAGAACTGTCGCCATTCGTAATAAAAAAAGATCATGTGAAGGTCATATGACAAGGTCAGACATGAAGAAATAAATGATTTTACATCTGGACATGGTGCTGCAATTTATGGTAGATTTTATTATGTATATATTACCCAATATTATCCAGTTTCCTCCCTCACGCCATCACCCGCATGACCTATAACCCCGCCTTCTATATTTTGATCTCGTACACATTGTGTAGATTGTGTTATATTTTGTAGTTAATATCCTGACTGTATATACAGTAAACCAGATTCTGGTTTTGCTTGCTGGTTTACGCTATTTTAAACCAAATACGAAGATTATTAATTTAACATATAAATAAACGTCATTGTTCATACGGTACTTTACTGGGAGACGTGTTCATTACGAGATAAATGAATCTCAGTAACGTGCGGTGCCGCCAGGGTCGGGTTACAGGCCAGCGGTGACGACCCACGCTGAACTAATGACGGGTGTCAGCGGGTCACCGGCTTCCCTGTGACACCCAAACCCACTCCCACCCGGCGTGTGTCCGTCCTGGCGCCCCCGGCCCCACCCGACCCACGCCCCCAACGCCGAACTGGTTCCGTACGGTCCGGTTCAGGCTACATCATTCAAAAAGCCCTAAAACACACACACACACACACACACACACACACACACACACACATTCCGTACACACCACGCTATATGCCATTTCTATATCATCTGTGTATCCAGACACGTCCCATCACGCACCATGCATGTTAAATTCATGTGTCCCCGTCCTGATTATCTCGGTTGTTTTAATCTGCTGGAATAATCTCAGATTATTAGAATATTACCCACAATCATTTGAGTTGAACTTTAATTTAAATGTAAAAAAACCCCCCAAACAAACCAACCTTCTGACTTTGTAAGTGGAATAAAATGAGACGTGAGCGTTGACAAGCGCGTCTCCAGCTCCAGACGGGCCTGAGAGATGAGGGTGGATTGGCTTTCAGCTCCCGCCGCAGGCACATCCTCTCACTAGTGTTACAGCGCAATGCTACACCCCCATGTTGTCTTCCTCGGGACGTGCCACTTCCCCCGGGGCAGGAACATCAGTTTACAGGCCACGCCGCCCTCAGCTCACCTCCACTTTTTACTGCGGCCCTGTGGGTGTGTGTGAGTATGTGTGTGTGAGTGTGTGTGTGTGTGCGTGAGTGTGTGTGTGTGTGAGAGTGAGTGTGTGGTGTGTGTGTGTGGTGTGTGAGAGTGTGTGTGTGCGTGAGTGTGTGTTAGTGTGGTGAGTACGTGTGTGTGTGAGTGTGAGTGAGTGTTGTGAGTGTTAGTGTGTGTGCGTGAGTGTGTGTGAGTGTGCGTGTGTGAGAGTGAGTGTGTGTGTGTGTGTTGGGTGTGTGTGTGAGTGTGTGTTAGTGTGTGTGTGTGTGTGAGTGTGTGTGAGAATGTGTGTGTGTGTGGTGTGTGTGTGCGTGTGGTGTGGTGTGAGTGTGTGTTAGTGGTCGTGAGTGTGTGGAGTGTGTGTGAGTGTGTGTTTTCTGTGTGAGTGTATGTGTGTGTGTGTGTGAGTGTGTATTAGTGAGTGTGTGTGTTTGTGTGTGTGATTGTGTGAGTGTGTGTTAGTGTGTGTGTGTGAGTGTGTGTTAGTGTATGTGTGTGTGTGTGTGTTTGTGTGTGTGATTGTGTATGAGTGTGTGTGTGTGTGTGTTTGTGTGTGTGATTGTGTGTGTGAGTGTGTGTGCGTGTTAGTGTATGTGTGTGTGTGTCTGTGTGTGTGATTGTGTGTGAGTGTGTGTTTGTGTGTGTGAGTGTGTGTTAGTGTATGTGTATGTGTGTGTGTTGGTGTGTGAGTGTGTGTGTGTTTGTGTGTGATTGTGTGAGTGTGTGTGGTTTGTGTGTGTGATTGTGTGTGAGGTGTGTGTGTGTGTGTGGTGTGTGTGATTGTGTGTGATTGTGTGTGTTGTGTTGTGTGTGTGTTTGTGTGGTGATTGGTGTGAGTGTGTGTGTGTGTGTGTGTGTGTTGTGTGTGTGATTGTGTGAGTGTGTGTTGTGGTGTGTGTGTGTGTGTGTGTGGGTGTGGTGTGTTTGAGGGGGGGTTTCCACTTGCTGTGCTATGACACTTTGCATCAAGGCTTCTCAACCTGTATCTGTTTCACCGTTTGAAAGGTGATCCTGCAAATCTCGGTGGATTAAACTGTCCGTTCTTCACCAGAGGTGGCAGAAGTCACGAGCACAGATATTTGTGTTACAAAAAGAATTAAAGTTGAAGTCCTACCCAAAGTAAACTTTGAATTCAATCTTTAATTTAAATGTAAAAAAAAATGACCTTGATTCCCATACAAGTTTATCCAAAAAGGTAAATGTAGATGAATAACTTGCTAACTGATGAACAAATGTGGCATAGAGCACATGCAGAGAAAGTGCAGATGAATAAATGAAGCTCAGTTTGACATTTTCTGCATTAAGATGCTGGGATGCATGGATACGTCGACGGAATAGTCCTTTCTGGTCGTGTTGAAATGTGTTATGTGTTCTGTTGTGTGTCTTTTCATAACCATGTTGTTTCTTACATGTCTATCTTCATGTTTATATATCTTTGTCACGGCCAACGAACCACCTCCAGAACCCAGAGGGAGCAAGACCTGCCAGGGACCCAGAAGCGGAGGTGTGGGGGGTCAGCGTCCAGATGACCTGGCCAGGTGGGATGCTGCCCGCTCTTTGGCGACTTTTATTGTCAGAGACGCTAGCCTTCTTCTTTTTAACTTTTGATCTTGCTTTTCATGTACATGTGTGGACGTGTGTTAATGTGTTTATATGTCATGTACACGTGTTAAAATGCATTTTTTATGCATGTGTTCCTATGCAATATATATGCGTTTCTATTCTGTTAATATACATTTGTTAATGTGCATTATATGTGGTAAACATGTATTTATGTGTATTTATATTATATATTTTATATATATGATACATTTTATACATGTGTATTATATGTACATTTATACACTTGTTTATATGTTATGTGTTATACATGTGTTTATATACAGTACAGGCCAAAAGTCTGGACACCTTCTCATTCAATGTGTTTTCTTTATCTTCATGACCATTTACGTTGGTAGATTCTCACTGAAGGCATCAAAACTATGAATGAACACATGTGGAGTTCTGTACTTAACAAAAAAAGGTGAAATAAGTGAAAATATGTTTTATATTCTAGTTTCTTTGCTCTGGTTACTGCTTACACACTCTTGGCATTCTCTCGATGAGCTTCAAGAGGTCGTCACCTGAAATGCTTCTCCAACAGTCTTAAAGGAGTTCCCAGAGGTGTTTAGCACTTGTTGGTCCAGCTCACCCCAAACCATCTGGATTGGGTTCAGGTCCGGTGACTGTGTGTCCACGAACACAAGTTACAAGTTGGTCTAAATATTCTCTGAAGAGGAAGGTCTTGAGCTGCCGTTTGAAAATTCTCAGCCACTGAGATGTTCTGACCTCAAGGGGAAGTTCATTTCACCACCGAGGGGCCAAGACTGAGAAAAGTCTAGATGAGGGTCTTCCTCGTACCTTCAGCGGTGGATGAGCCAGGGAAGCAGTACTGGAGGATTTTGGAAGCGGCATGTGCATCTAAGGGAGGGAAAGAGAAGATGAGTTGTGTGTTGTCGGCATAGCAGTGGTAGGATCACCCCATGTGAGGAAATTACGTCACCAAGTGATCTTGAAGGAGAAAAGGAGAGGACTAAGTACTGAGCCCTGAGGGACACCAGTGAAGGGTCTGCGTGAAGCAGATGTGGATCCTTTGTCACTTGGTAAGACCACTCATGAAGGTAGGAAGCAAGGGAGCACGGTAGGAAGCATTGCAATGCTGAGCCCCAAATTCCAAGTCTCTTCAAGATGGACAGGAGAGTCTTGTGGTTAACTGTATCAAATGCTGCAGAGAGGTCGGGGAGAATAAGAACAGATGAGAGTTTTGCTGAGCTGGCCACATGTAGCTTCTCTGAAAAAAACTGTCTTTTTTCCAGCATTCACAAACCAGCCTCACTGAGGTAGTTACGTTAATAAACACTTTCTGAAGAATATCAGGCTGTTCGATAAACTACTTCAAATCTCCAGTCCTCCAGGGAGCTCCAGGGAGGCTGGAGAAGTGACTGGCAGGCGCTGGGCTCGGCGGAGGGAGGTTGCAGGTCAGTGGGAACAGGTGGGAAAGACGGGATGCTCCGCTGCGTGTGGTGAGTGTTGGGACCGGGGTTGAGGGATGTGAGATTTGGGTGGCCGCAGAAGGACAGAGTACAGTCCGGGGGTGAGGGGTCGGTGCAGGACTGTGGTGGCAGGACAAAAGGTTTGTGGACATTCAGGTACCAAAGTACAGAAGGTGGTAGGTGAAACACGTGGCCAATTAATCAGATCAACAGGCAGGCATTACAAAAGAATGATCTGATGTTCTGAGTGTTGACCCCGTCTTCTTTTGCAACTTAGGGTTGGGGTGGTTAAAACCTACCCCCTAGATGAGCTTTGGCTGGATGTAAAAGATCCCAGTCTGGAGGGGCCTAATGTCCCTGCGGATCCCTGTGAATTTTTTTCCACACCCCTACCCCTACCCCAACATGCTCCCACACCACATTTGAGTGGAGAAGGGGAGGCAGGCGGTTTTCTCACACCCTCTCTCTCCATTCATGAGCTGGGACTGAGGGCTGGGAGGACGAGCTGACGTGTGTCTATATGTGTTATATGTGTATTTATACACGTGTTATATGTTAGATGTGTTAGGGGTGGTTAGTAACCTAGTTGGTAACACACACACCTATGAACCAGAAGACCCAGGTTCAAATCCCACTTACTACCATCGTGTCCCTGAGCAGGACACTTAACTCTAAATTGCTCCAGGTGGGGACTGTCCCTGTAACTACTGATTGTAAGTCGCTCTGGATAAGGGCGTCTGGTAAATGCAGTAAATGTAAATGTTGGATTCCACTCTGAATAAAACTAGAGGAATCAGCCTGTTTAAAACATATAAGGAGCGTAAATACTGAAAGTCAGGCAGACTCCACAACTCTACTCAAACGTCCACCTCGCTCCAGTCTCAGGTCTCTGCTGCCGCAGCTGCCGCTGTCACCTTGTCCTCTGTGCTGCCTGACTAATCAGTAAAGTACGCGGTTACTCAATATGGAGAAAGCGCTGCCAACCACACATCACCACCAGCACTTTAACATCTGTATTTTAACTTTGGTGTCACGGGAAGGACGCTTTTCTGCAAGCCAACCTCGGCTCTTGAATTTGACTTTGACTCGTCCCACGCTGCTAAATATTGTTCCTGGCCAAGTACTACCGTTGCTTTTGCCGCTGGTCATAATTTTAGTTTTAGTCGAGTCTTTGCATCCGGCTGTCGTTTTAGTCTTTATTAATCTTAGTCACGTCCAGACTCATTATATTCTACGTCTATGAACATTTTAGTCTAGTTTTAGTCTAGAAAATTTGTATTTTAGTCTCTTTTTTAGTAATGCAATTCTATTTAACCCAGTAAATATAGTAGAGCAGTCAAACCCATTTTTATAATTAAAACAAGGTTATATTATCATTATATCATGTTACCTTAGACTCAAGAATACTCGACATCTATTCCAGACACGGAAGACTTTGTGTTTTTCGACACTGCGTTTCTTTTCCATTTCATTGAAATGAAAATTTCTCCCAGCCATCTGCTCACCAATCACAAGTATCCTGAAATCGTATTAATTCCACAATTGCGCATTGCGGAAGTGACATCATCTGGGCGCCCGGATGGGAGATACAGGAAACCGCGATACAATAATGCAATTGAACAACAGGCGATAACTTCTCGTGTTTACTCTCGTTCATCATGTACTGTACTTAACAAAAAAAACAGTCAGACTGGGGCAGTGGTGGCCTAGCGGTTAAGGAAGTGGCCCCGTAATCAGAAGGTTGCTGGTTTGAATCCCGATCCGTCAAGGTGTCACTGAACAAAGTACCGTCCCCACACACTGCTCCCCGGGCGCCTGTCATGGCCGCCCACTGCTCACCATGGGTGATGGGTTAAATGCAGAGGACACATTTCACTGTGTGCTGAGTGCTGTGCTGCTGAGTATCACAACGACAATCACTTCACTTCACAGTTACCGGACCTGAACCCAGTCCAGATGGTTTGGGGTGAGCTGGACCAACAAGTGCTAAACACCTCTGGGAGCTCCTTCAAGACTGTTGGAGAAGCATTTCAGGTGACGACCTCTTGAAGCTCATCGAGAGAATGCCAAGAGTGTACAAAGCAGTAACCAGAGCAAAGAAACTAGAATATAAAACATGTTTTCGCTTATTTCACCTTTTTTTGTTAAGTACAGAACTCCACACGTGTTCATTCATAGTTTTGATGCCTTCAGTGAGAATCTACCAACGTAAATGGTCATGAAGATAAAGAAAACACGTCGAATGAGAAGGTGTCTCCAAACTTTTGGTCTGTACTGTATTTCGTTATAGTTATAGTCAAATGAACAACATTTACATCTGGTATCTACAACACTTCAAAAGTGGATTAGGAATGGTTTGAGGAACACAACATATAGTTTGAGGTGTTGCTCTGGCCTCCCAGTTATCCATATATCAATCTAAAGAAGCATCTGTGATATGTACTGGGCAGGTGTTCCTCAAGATCGAGCCCCTGCAGTTTTTCATGTCCATGACAGTCTTGTGGCTGTGGTGTAGGTCCAGTGGTCTTTAGAAGTCAGTTCCTCAGCAGCCAACTCCACCTATATTGTAGAATATAGGTGGAGTGACTTGGGCCAGGTGATGATGAAGAGTTGACCTGTGAGCAGTCAACTGGTCATGCTGAACCAGTTCATCTCCTCATCTCTCCCCTTCCTGCCCTCTGGCTGTAACCCCGGACCTTCACAGTGGACACCTGTGTGACAGGGACTCTATGGGGCTACTCAACTAGGACAGGCCAGGAATGATGTCAAGCCACAGGTCATTTGGGGACCACACACACACACACACACACACACACACACACACACACACGTTTAATTTGAGCTGAAAACAAGTAGCATTTTTTTCCCAGAATGCATCCTGTTTCAATCACATTTAAGTCAATGGAGCTTTGTGCTTCTCAAGCCGTGAGGAACTAATGCAGATGAGTCCTGACCTGAGCTGAATGCTTCATCTCAGACATTGGAATTCACTGCAGCAATCGGATTATTTGAAGTCGGGGCTTGAAATGATCATTCCGCTGATGGAATTTAATACATGTAAATACGTGATTTTACTGTTTATTTCACATAATTATTCTACCATAAATAATTTTTTATGGCACGTACCATGGTGCTGGTCTACAACGAGCCACCAGAAAAGCTTTAACTATCAGTTCTCCACCGCCTGTACCCAAGCTGGCATATTGATGGCAGTGGATTTTTAGAAATTCATTAAGTCAAAATGTCATACTCATGCACAGACAGATGTTCTGGCCAAAGAAATGGGACCTTTATCAATCGGTGGGCCGGCGTTCCCGTGTGGCCGCCGCCCTCTACAACCATGCACTGAAGTTAACATGTTTTCACATTTATTCCAGGCAAATACGCATTGAAACAGACAAACCAACCATCACTTGGTCTTTAAGGGATGATATGAGATAATATGAGATGATCCTTTATTAGTCCCACATGTGGGAAATTTACAAGTAAACTGACTGATGCTGATGTTTGGCTGTGGCTATATTGATTTATTTTAAAAAGGGTACATATCGGGTCAGAGGTCACCCGGGGCCTGTCTGGGCATGTTCCTGCACATCAGTCATTCCCTCACGTGGACGCCGGCATCACCACCCCAGCCGTCTCCTGTCTACGTTTTGGTGAGAAGTAAACATAAAAATATCTGTTGTGCTGAACAGAAACAGATTTTGTAACACTTCCACAATCCGACCATCTCCACTAGTAGGCATCTATTACAGCTTCCTGTTTGCTATTTATAACCAGACTGTGTGCGTGCATGTATGTGTGTGTGTGTGTGTGTGCGTGAGTGAGTGTGTGTGCATACATGTGTGTTTGTGCTTGAGTGTGTGTTTGTGTGAGTGAGTGTGTGTTTGTGTGTGTGTGCATGCATGTGTGTGCATGTATGCGTGTTTGTGCTTGAGTGTGTGTATGTGTGAGTGAGTGTGTGCATGCATGTGTGTGTGTTTGTGTGTGTGCATGTATGTGAGTGTGTGTGCATGTATACATCTTTGTGCTTGTGTGTGTGTGTGTGTGTGTGTGTGTGTGTGTGTGTGTATGCGTGTGTGTTGGACACCTTTAACACCTTGTAGAGAAAGACGGTATTGGGTTCTCCTAGAGAAACAGACCCCGTGCAGATCCTCCTCCAGAAGTTCTGTGGAAATGCTGCCCCGTCCTGTTCTAGCTTTATTATTTTTCTTTAGTTCCAGTGTTGTCTTCACGTGTACCAAATTATTTCCTCAGATATCAATAAAGTCATCTGGTGATGATTCTAAATACACCTGAGAAACGCCTGGTTGGGTGAAGTTCCTGCTGAACTGCAGCCTGGACACACAGCGGCACCTACAGGACACTCTGGCCCACTGCACTTCTAGTGGGGATCTGGCTTTGCAGCTGAAAGAGAGTTTTTCTATCAACTCCAACAAATCCATCCATCAGAATGATATTCCACATCTACATACAAATTCATTTTAAAAGCATGGAGAAATGTTGTTTAAATGTTACATGTAGCACCAGGTTCCGGAGTAGTAACGTTGTTTAAACGTTACATGTAGCACCAGGTTCCGGAGTAACATTGTTTAAACATTACATGTAGCACCAGGTTCCGGAGTAACGTTGTTTAAACGTTACATGTAGCACCGGGTTCCGGAGTAATGTTGTTTAAATGTTACATGTAATACCGGGTTCCGGAGTAGGCAGTTAGTTAACGTGTTTTAAATGTTACATGTAGCACCGGGTTCGGGAGTAACGTTGTTTAAATGTTACATGTAGCACCAGGTTCCGGAGAAACGTTGTTTAAATATTACATGTAACACCAGGTTCCGGAGTAACGTTGTTTAAATGTTACATGTAGCACCAGGTTCTGGAGTAACGTTGTTTAAATGTTATAGTAACACCACGGTTCTCGAGAAACGTTGTATTAAATGTTATATGTAACACGGGGTTCCGGAGTAACGTTGTTTAAATGTTACATGTAGCACCGGGTTCGGGAGTAACGTTGTTTAAATGTTACATGTAGCACCAGGTTCCGGAGTAAAGTTGTTTAAATGTTACATGTAGCACCAGGTTCTGGAGAAACGTTGTTTAAATGTTACATGTAGCACCAGGTTCCGGAGTAACGTTGTAAATGTTATATGTAGCACCAGGTTCTGGAGAGTACGTTGTTTTAAAGGTTATATGTAACACCCAGGTCCAGAGTAACGTTGTTTAAATGTTACATGTAGCACCAGGTTCCGGAGAAACGTTGTTTAAATGTTACATGTAGCACCAGGTTCTGGAGTAACGTTGTTTAAACGTTACATGTAGCACCAGATTCCGGAGTAACGTGGTTTAAATGTTACATGTAACACCATGTTCCAGAGTAACGTTGTTTAAACGTTACATGTAGCACCAGGTTATGGAGAAATGTTGTTTAAATGTTATATGTAGCACCAGGTTCCAGAGTAACGTTGTTTAAACGTTACATGTAGCACCAGGTTCCGGAGTAATGTTGTTTAAATGTTATATGTAGCACCAGGTTCTGGAGAAACGTTGTTTAAACGTTACATGTAACACCAGATTCCGGAGTAATGTTGTTTAAATGTTACATGTAACACCAGGTTCTGGAGAAACGTTGTTTAAATGTTATATGTAGCACCAGGTTCTGGAAAAACGTTGTTTAAATGTTACATGTAACACCAGGTTCTGGAGAAACGTTGTTTAAATGTTCAATTTTAACTTCAACTCCACGGTCGTGTGAGGAAAATAAAAAGATGAAATGCAGTTTTCCTCGACTCGTTTTGCGCATTTCCTGCGCGGCGCAGAGCGGGAGAGGAGGAGGAGGAGGAGGAGGAGGAAGAGGAGGGGGAGGAGGAGGAGGAGGAAGGGATCAGGAAGCGAGTTGCAGGAGTTGCGGAGCCATCAGACGGACTCGGCTCCACCAACGGGCTCCGGAGCGGCTTGTCGCCGAGCTGCATGGTCCCCGGCGACCGCGACCCGTCTTTTGGGGGACGGATTGTTCCGGAAGCGACGTAAATAAACAGCGGACCGGACTTTTCCTCCTCGGGATCCTGGTTTGAAAGCCCGTCATGGTGGTCTTCAACGGCGTGCTGAAGATGAAGGTGTGCGAGGCTCTGGACCTGAAGCCCACCGCCTACTCCCTGAGACACGCGGTGGGGCTGAAGACCCAGACCTTCCTGCTGGACACCTACATAGCCCTCAACGTGGACGACTCACGCGTGGGCCAGACCTCCACCAGGCAGAAGACCAACAGCCCCGCCTGGAACGACGAGTTCGTCACGGAGGTCCGCGACGGCCGGAGGATCGAGCTGTCCGTCTTCCACGACGCGCCGATCGGATACGACGACTTCGTGGCCAACTGCACCATCCGCTTCGAGGACCTGCTGCAGAACGGCAGCAGACACTTCGAGGACTGGGTACGTCCCCGGTTCCCGCCAGCATGCAGGGGCTTTCCCGCCATGTAGCGGGAGCTGAAGCTGCAAAACGCACGTGTGTCAGTGTGTGTGTCTCTGGGTGTGTGTTGTATGCAGGTGAGTGTGTGTCTGTGAGTGAGTATGAGTGTGTGTGTGTGTGTGAGTGTCTGAGTGTGTTGTATGCAGGTGAGTGTGTGTGTCTGTGAGTGAGTGAGTGTGTGTGTGTTGTGTGTATGTCTGTGATTGTGTGTCTCTGCGTGTGTGTGTTGTATGCAGGTGAGTGTGTGTGTCTGTGAGTGAGTGTGTGTGTGTGTTGTGTGTATGTCTGTGATTGTGTGTCTCTGTGTGTGTGTGTTGTATGCAGGTGAGTGTGTGAGTGTGTGTCTCTGCGTGTGTCAGTGTGTTGTATGCAGGTAAGTGTGTATGTCTGTAAGTGTGTGTTGTATGCAGGTAAGTGTGTATGAGTGTGTGTGTGTCTCTGCGTGTGTGTGTCTGTGTGTGTTGTATGCAGGTGAGTGTGTGTCTCTGTGTGTGTGTGTGTGTGTGTTGTATGCAGGTGAGTGTGTGAGTGTGTGTCTCTGTGTGTGAGTGTCTGAGTGTGTGTATGAGTGTGTGTGTGTCTCTGCGTGTGTGTGTCTGTGTGTGTTGTATGCAGGTGAGTGTGTGTGTCAGTGTGTGTGAGTGTCTGAGTGTGTGTTGTATGCAGGTAAGTGTGTATGAGTGTGTGTGTCTCTGCGTGTGTGTGTCTGTGTGTGTTGTATGCAGGTGAGTGTGTGTCTCTGTGTGTGTGTGTGTGTGTGTGTTGTATGCAGGTGAGTGTGTGAGTGTCTGAGTGTGTGTGTGTCTCTGCGTGTGTGTGTCTGTGTGTGTTGTATGCAGGCGTGTGAATTATGTGCAGGTGGGCGTGGACTCTTGAAAGTTTCTGTTCGGCATCCCCTCCCTGCGCTGCCACATTAAGTCGCAGCTACTTGTCATTATTTTGGGGACAGTGACAGTGTTCAGTCGGGTTCGGTCCTTTTTAAATGTGTCTCTGTGGTCGCAGCTTTTACGTGATCTGCGCTCGTCTCTGCTCACTTCTCAGTTAGTGGCTTTTGGGGACGGGGAGTCCCCGTTGGTGTAAGGTGATGAAACGATGAAGACATGATGAGGCTGGAGACAGGGACCTGCTGGACTTTTATTTATAAGCCACATGCTACATAAAGGCCGAGACGGAGAAGCGAGTCCCCGTCTGTCCTCTGGCGTGCAGAGAAAGGTCACAGCTTATCGACTGCAACGCCCGTATTGATAGATTCTCTCCGGATAGTCGGGAATGGGAATGTGACGAGGCGCCCCGCCCCCCGGCCATGACCCGTGTTGAAGGTCAGTTGCCGAGTGACGACGGGGACCGTTATGCAACATCTGTACAGGAAGTCCAACCTTCCTCAGCCCCGCCCACAGCCAGAACACCTGTCACTCAGAGCCAGGTGGTGGCAACACGGCGTATGTTACAACCATAGATCACACGTGGCGTGATGTTGTTGTAAATAATGTTTAAAAGGGGTGGAGCCTGTAGGCATGATTGACAGCTCTCACATGGCCTTCTCCCTCCCTGTGGCACGCCCACCTCCTCCCTTCTTTTACATAAAACATCAGCGTGCCTACAAGTCACAGATCGGTCGGTCCATCAGATCCCGTTGGAGGGCGTGGCCCTATTGGGACTTGTTGAGAAACTTTAGATGTAGCTTCTGTGAGGAAATATTTCTATGTATGATCCAGCTGCTAGTGTTGTTGCTAGGCAACATCATTCAGGCAGCGTACGGGCATGTTGCATTGAGACCACAAGAAAAGGAAGGTTATTTAAAGAGATGAATGTTGTGGAATACATAACCAGAAGCCCACAGAGAAATAAAATGTCAACTTCTTCGATTCTGTGTGATTGACAGCCGTCTTCTGAGCACCAGCAGACTTTGCTTGTAGTGTTCACTGCTCTCACAAAACCAAAATGACCATGCGAGGAGGCGGGTGGAGAATAGGATTATCTTGCCCTGTTCCACTGTGGCGCACCACGCTGAGCCCAATCAGGACCCGTATCATCGGTTCTGAGGAGTCGTGGGCAGCAATAGTCTCATTCACAAAATGCCCCGCCCACACTGTACCAAGGGCCGTCTCATTAGAGTCTCAGTCACAAAATGACCCGCCCACACTGTACCATGGGCCGTCTCATTGGAGTCTCAATCACAAAATGACCCGCCCACACTGTACCATGGGCCGTCTCATTGGAGTCTCAATCACAAAATGACCCGCCCACACTGTACCATGGGCCGTCTCATTGGAGTCTCAATCACAAAATGACCCGCCCACACTGTACCATGGGCCGTCTCATTGGAGTCTCAATCACAAAATGACCCGCCCACACTGTACCATGGGCCGTCTCATTCACAAAATGACCCGCCCACACTGTACCATGGGCCGTCTCATTGGAGTCTCAATCACAAAATGATCCGCCCACACTGTACCATGGGCCGTCTCATTGGAGTCTCAATCACAAAATGACCCGCCCACACTGTACCATGGGCCGTCTCATTGGAGTCTAAATCACAAAATGCCCCGCCCACACTGTACCAAGGGCCGTCTCATTAGAGTCTCAGTCACAAAATGACCCGCCCACACTGTACCATGGGCCGTCTCATTGGAGTCTTATTCACAAAATGACCCGCCCACACTGTACCATGGGCCGTCTCATTGGAGTCTCAATCACAAAATGACCCGCCCACACTGTACCATGGGCCGTCTCATTGGAGTCTCATTCACAAAATGACCCGCCCACACTGTACCATGGGCCGTCTCATTGGAGTCTCATTCACAAAATGACCCGCCCACACTGTACCATGGGCCGTCTCATTGGAGTCTCATTCACAAAATGACCCGCCCACACTGTACCATGGGCCGTCTCATTGAGTGCCAGACAGTGTGTATAAAAGACGTGTGGGTTTGAAGTTAGTTGGTGGCAGTGGTGTCCTAGTTAGTGGCCCCGTAGAAGGCTGCGGATTCAACTCCTAAACCGCCAAGGTACCACTGAGGTCCCTTTGATCTCGGGACCGTCCCCACACACTGCTCCCCGGGCACCGGTCATGTTGTTACATGCTGAGGACACATTTCACGGTTTGTCACTGTGTGCTGTGCTGCGTATCGCTTTCATTCGTCATCCACCTCTAGAAGAAAGATTTGTGTCACGTGTGTCAGTGTCTAGATGACAGATTGTGGTCATGTGTGCTCGGTGTATAAGTGTGATCTTCCTGACTCTTCATCTCACGTCCTCCTACACGCAGCCTGTGTGTGTGTGTGACACACAGTTGACGTGACGGTTGAAGTGCGGGTTAGTCGGCCTGTGTTCCGAGTTCCCGGGATCGGGGGTCGCTGTCGGGGTGCGGTGTCCCCAGAGTCCCCATAAGACAGGATTTACTCCCCCGTAGTGAATACAGCTTCAAAGGGTTTCAGTGTTCGTCACCCCGTTAATTAGGTGCAATTAGTATCTGTGATGTTTCACTGATGGGGGTTCAGTGTGCGGGGGGGCCTAATTACCCTATAAACTGCATCCTCATGTCTGCTTTTCTGTCATATTTGATGCTTTTCTCCGTATGTACGTACGTACGCATATAAAGACCATCCTGCGGAACATATACGGATGTGGATGTAATAGGTATGTAATACCGGGGTAATTTTATAGGCTCAGCGTAGCGAGATCTGCACCCAACAGATGAGGATTTACGGTACAAGTATTCATTTAAGTATTTGACTTGCGGCCTTGACACTGACCCCTGGTGGTAAGGAGTTCATATTACACAGCACAGTACGGATGCAAGTATAACGTTAACAACGCAACTGTGTACGGATACGTGTACGTAGCTCAGAGCACGTGTATTTCTGGCTTCCCAGTGGTCAGAAGCCTGATTGACTGGACGTTGGGGGTGTATGACGTTACATAAAGATCTTCTGTTTCAGATTATCTCTGGACTTCATCCCTCATGTTTCGCTCTCGTCCGTCCCAATCGCTCCATCGCTCCCGTAATCCATCCGCCTCCCTTCTGTCTGCCTCCTGCATCCAACATCCTCATTACATGATGTACCGAAGATGAAGGATCACGTCTTGGGGACCTTTTACCTGATAGGATGAAGCGACCTTTACAGTGCAAATAATCAACGTCAGGTCATGAACGTCTCTGATTGGCTGATCAGAACGAAAATTCTGTTTATATCACACGAAATATGACTAATTATTATGGTCCCTTTACTTCAGGCTGCTGGTCGCTGGTCGAGATACGAGGATTTTCTCCTTCAATTAGTCACATGTCCTTTATTGAATATGTAATAAAGATTCTAAAAGCGATCAAACATCAAAACATTGCTAATGAGAATATCTTTGGACCTCACCAATTCTCAGAAGAAAATCTTCGCATTTTTTTTGTGACTCACTAGTATGTGAACGTGTGCGTGAGTGAACGAGCAGCAGTTTTGCAGAAAAGTCTGGTTTCATGTGTTTATCGGTGAAGTGAATAGTGTGTGCAAGTCCTCAGACGTCCAGAGGAATCCTGGAACATGGTGTCCGGCCCAGCGTGTTCAGAACCTCTGACGTTTCACGCTTCGTTCAGAACTGATAAGGGAGAGAAGTGTGTTGCTGCATGCAGGACGTGGAGCCGTGAGTAAACAGTGACGCCATTGGCTCCGAACCCCTGAAAGGAGGGACGGGGAACAGGGTAAACAAGGAAAGAACCGTCCGTTCCATTACAGCTACTGCTCATTATCATGCCTGCTTGTGAGTGTGTGTGTGTGAGAGAGAGAGAGAGAGAGAGAGAGAGAGAGAGAGAGAGCCTGAATGTATGTTGTTGGGGTGTGACTCCTCTCTACAGTCCGTCCGACTAGTTTCCTTGGTGACAGACAGAGACGTTATGCACAGCAGATCTGCCAAAAATGACCCCTGTCTTAAACGCACACACACACACACACACACACATTGTTCAGCTCACTGTTACACGTGCATCCAGTTAGAAAAATGTCTTGCGCACTAAGATGCACGTACCCACTTGGGGACGATATTGTTTTCGGGGTTCCTGTCGGTTCCTGCCAAACTTTGTCCGATGGTAAACACACACACATTAGAATGTATCTTCAGCAAAGGTTGATTATTAACACAGACATTACAGCAGAGCCCAATTGGCTGCCCTGCAAGGTGGGCGGAGTTACTTGTCTCAGCGAGAGACTGATGATGTCACCTTTCCCTGTGATGTCACAGAATTCCATTCAAAAGGCCGTCTTCCCAGACTCGTCCCAGAGGTGTGACCCCCCTCTAAATATAGAGCAGGAAGGAAAGTCATATTTTGGGCGTGTGTGTGTTTGTAGTTAGGTCTTAGTGGGGATTTTCAGTAGTAGTGCAGACCCTTCCTTAGAAGAAGTTTTCAAAGTTAAACACCTTAAATCATTTTTTATCTTCCATTCCATTCAATTTTATCCATTGTTGATATGCCTAAAAAACTAAATATTTTCTGATACTTTCAGAAATATTTCCAGAAATATGTATGATACAATATTCTATGTAGAAAACATGTTCATGGTCTTGTATATAATTGTCATGGCTGCCATTTGGCATGGAAACAGGACACAATTGCAGGAGTTGACAGAGACGAGGGTTTTACTAAGAACAAAGCACAAAATACAGAAATTAAAAAGACTACAAGCACCATAAAACGAGGCTGGAGTATCCCCCAAAGTCAGAACTGTGGCCAAAATATGGTTTTTATATGCAAGAAAACAATAAAAACGATACAATATGGTGATAATAATGATTCAAATGAAAGTGCATGCACACACACACTTCTGCTCTCATATTCACACACAGCATGGCGAATTTAGTGAATTTCCTCTCTCGCTCCACTTCCTGCCAAGTGTCCATTTCCAGTCTGCGTGTGGTGTAGGTTGGAGGTGCTCCATGTGTATGGACGAGCGTGCGAATGGGTGTGGGCGAGTGTGCATTTGTGTGCACGGTGTCTTATCCAGGCTTCCCCTCGCTGAGCGGATGAGCAGGTGGGCGTTTTAATGTTCCTCTCGGCTCGGGGTTCTGTGTGGGTTCCCTATTTTCGAGCTGAGAGCGTCTGAAAGCGTGTGGTGTGTGGGTGCTTCTCCCAGCTCGCTTGTAAGGGGACAAGCGAAATGATATTCCAGAGAAGCGTCATGTCATCACACCTCATTTATCATTTACCTGGTGAGAAAATTAAAATAGTGACACACCAAAATATTTTCAAGAAATCCTTTTCATTCATATTTTAGATGAATTTGTCTTGTTAAAGTGAAGTAGCATCGAGGAATGAATCCTCATTTCATTCCGTTATTCAGTTAAAGTGACTTTATTCTCCAAATCTGGTAACATCATTGTGTATGATTCTGTATGATTTACTGCTGTTCCCCTATTAACACTTTTTACAGATTAACTCTGAAAGACACGTCAGCGCCACCTAGCGGTGCTTCTGAATGGCAGCTTGATCGTGTGTGTCGCGGTACGGTGTTCACCCTCCCCATCAGAAGTAAATGGAACCTGTTGGAAATTTGGTTGCCCGGCAGAGCGAGTGTTGTGTTGAGCCGAGTTTGATGACCAGGAAACCAGGAGGAAACGTTGGAGAAGATACGTGTAGTCGCGCATCAAATGAATTTTGCTTTGTTGAGCGTCGCTCATGATCCTTCGCAGGTCCTTCTTCAGGTTTTTGAGCTCGAGCTTGAGCGTCCTGGAAGCGTTTACTCCTGGAAGAGGAGAGATCACCCACAACATATGAAGGACAAGCAGGGGTTCCGAAAAGCATCAATGTTGATGTGTAACTCGCTGCCATGTTCAAGATGTCGACAACTGGATTTATTGGTTCATTTTTGGCTTGTGTGATGCCTGCTGGTTTCTGAAGCTCTGTGTTGGAACAACAGTTGGAGCAGATGGGTCAAACCATTCTTCTCTCTTGGTTTAATTCTTCTCTCTTTCTCTTGATGAACCCATTAGATTGACTTGGAGCCGGAGGGGAGGGTGTTCGTCGTAATTGACCTCTCTGGATCCTCGAGTGAAGGTAAGACACGACGGACTACTGTAAGAACATCTGCACACATGGGAATCTTTACCTGAACATTCTTCAGTATTTTATTGTTCCACCAGTTCTCCACCTCATGTGAAAGATGGCGAATGTCAATTGTTTCTGTTTGAATTGAGGCTTGTGTGAAATTGTATATCCTGATCCTGATATTTCCAGCAGAACAGCTTCACGTGTGCTTTTCTACACCTGGTTCAGCAGAAGTTGACTTTAGAAGGTGCGGTTTTAGAAGCATGGAGGACCCGTCCCACAGAGAGCAGCTTCCTCCACAGATCTAAAGATCTGAATTCACTCAGAAGTTTGTGGAACGGCCCAGAATAATGTCCCCAAAGCGATATGTCTCCATATGGGGTTCCTTAAATGTCTCTTCATGCCTTCAGCTCGTTGTTCTCCGATTTACACAAATGACAAATTATTTGAATTTTGTTCCAGCGCTGCTTCATTTTCCGGCATAATGCAGTGACCTTGAAATCAGGGGTGACTGATGACTAAACATGAATGTATATTATTATATATATTATATATGAATACATATATATATTTTTAAATATTATATCTAGCTTATATTAATCACAATCACAATTAATTCGTTGTAAAATGTGCAATTAATCAGTAGCAGCCCTTATCATGAAGGAATGTAGAGCATGTCAGTTTGTAGGGACATGCAGACAGAGAGGTGGTGTTCATGTTCATCCTCCAGGATCTGCTGGTATTGTGTTCTTTCCGCTGTCGCTGCGTTGTAGATCATATTCAGCATTCATCATCGTACACGACGTTCTAAACAGTCGAGCCCCCATGCAACCGATCAATTCCACGCCTGTCCTTTCCGAATTGGAATAATCAGATTCTGAATGACTTTGCGTGGCTTGTTGGCTTCGTTTTCCTGATGTAATTAGTTCCCCCGCGTCCCCGCAGCAGAACAGGCCTCAAAACCGCACGCTGCTGCATGACCGGCCTGGTGCATGCTCCTCTGCAGCTGATGCACCATTTGCATGTAGAAAGAAACACGCTTTGTCATGTGACCACTTAACCCCCGAGGCTAGGGCTGGACCACATGACCTTGACTGTCGTCAGCATGGGAACAAATGTGTTCGGACAAATTCTGAATGCAAAGACCTTAATCTCAGCATGTTTTCAGATTATTGTTCCTTCTAAGTAAATAATCATAACTAATTATTTGCAAAACGTGCAATAAGTAAGTGGCAGCCCGTATCTTTAAACAATGTACTGTACGCCGTGCACACAGGGAGCATTGTTCTACATCATCATCATCATCATCATCTTCTTCTTCTTCCTCCTCCAGGATCCAGCCTTGTATCTGCTGGTATTATGTCGTTTCCAGCTCCCCGCTGTTGTAATGGCAGCTTGCTGATCACCTCACCACAAAAGTTTATTTCCTGATATTTTATTAAAAATGTCACCCCTTCAGCCATCACTGCCCCGTTCCCGCTCTCCCTGCTTCTGGTGACCTTAAAAAGATTGGCACCCCTTTCATTTTCAGACACACAGTGCATCCGGAAAGTATTCCCAGCGCATCACTTTTCCACATATTGTTATGTTACGGCCTTATTCCAAGACGGATTATTTTTCCTCAGAATTCTGCACACAACACCCCATAATGACAACGTCAAAAAGACGCCATAATGACGTCGCCAAAAAAACTGATCAGCTCAACATCAATAGACTTCCAGCCTCATGTACCTGATTACAGACTGACCATTTTTCACATTTCTGCTCATTTTTACACGTTGGTCCTGTGTGTCCTGTTTGAAATGTCCAACAGATCCACTTTCAAGCGTCTACATGATGTTGTCCAGTTTGTCCAGTTCATTGTACTTTTCTCTTGTATAGATAATGTGTACACGGTATACTGTGTATACTGTTGTACCCACAGTAAACCATACATCTTGAAATGCTGAAGGGGCCTCCTGCTTCCCATGATCATCCTTGAGATGTTTCTGCAGCTTAATGGTAGTCCACTTGTGGAAAAAGCGTGGGTTGGACCTGATTTGGAAAGACACAAATCTGTCTATGTAAGGTCCTACAGCTGACAGTTCATGTCAGAGCACAAACCAAGGAATTGTCTGAAGACCTCCGAGACGGGATTGTCTCCAGGCACGAAACATTTCTGCTGCCTTTGGAGGAGACCAGGCGGCGGTCATCACCAGGCAGTGGAGCATGGTGGTGGCAGCATCACGCTGTGGGATGTTTTACAGCTGCAGGACCTGGGAGACAAGTCAGGATGCAGCGACCTACAGAGACCTCCTGGATGAAAACCTGCTCCAGAGCGCTCTTGAACTCAGACTGGGGCGACGGTTCAACCCTCAGCACACAGCCAAGATACCAAATGAGTGCAACATAAAATGTAGATAGAGTGATGCGCTGAGAATACTTTACGGAAGCACTGTATGTGTCCCTGTATTGAGTTCCCATATGTGGGGCTGTTTTGGGTCCCTGTTTTGTGTTCATCGCCTGTTCTGTCCCTGCTTCTGACACGCAAATAAATAAAATGCTATTTTTTTATTCGATTAACTGTACACATCACATTTGTACAATATGTACATGGTACCATATATTGTTACAGGTGTAGTATAACTCCACGTGCTTCTACACGGTCACTCGTGGTGTCTGGTTGATATAATATCAACGCAATATCAAGGGGCAGTGGTGGCCTAGCGGTTAAGGAAGCGGCCCCGTAATCAGAAGGTTGCCGGTTCGAATCACGAGCCGCCAAGGTGCCACTGAGGTGCCACTGAGCAAAGCACCGTCCCCACACACTGCTCCACTGCTCACTCAGGGTGATGGGTTAAATGCAGAGGACAAATTTCACTGTGTGCACCGTGTGCTGTGCTGCTGTGCATCACAATGACAATCACTTCACTTAATAATGGGAAATAATAGATAATAATACAATAACGCTAGTTATCAGCATGAAAGTTTTGCGGAGTTATGTTGTAAAGTAATCCATGAAAGTGCTGTTCTCGAGTGAAGGTGTCTCCTCTCGTCTCCCAGATGTGCAGATCTGGCCAAGGAGAGAGTGCTTTTCCATATTTTCCATATTTCCTTACAGACTCTGCTAGACGCATCACATCCCAGCCATACTTCCCATGCAGATGAGTAGAATATTAGTAACTAGATTAGCTTATGGAGGTCTGTAGCTTCTGCTGCTCCGTTCCTGGTGTCACTCAATACTGGAATTATTAGGATCTGTAGTCTTTGCCAGGCCTCTTATCTAATAGGTCAGATAAACCCTCCGGGTTCCGCGTTGGACGCCTTGCAGGAGCTTCTAGATGATGCGCTGCTGAAGCCGTAGAAGCCGGCGCTGGCGAGCTGTTTCCTCGCCGTGCACTTGCCATGCAAATGAATTCAGAGGCTGGAGAGGGAGGTCGGGGTATTTTTAGCCGTTTCTCTCCCTCCCGAGTCCCTCAATCTGTTCTGCTGCACCGTGGGCTGCAGACTCTCCACTCTCCCGTCCTCCTAGAGATCACATTCATATGCAGAACTGTTCTTCTACACTCCTGCTACCTGTGGCGAATATACAGCGCTCAGCATAACGTCCATGGTTTCATTACGCTTAATAATCTCCACTTTTACTAAAATTGGTTGAACCCATTGAAAAATGAACCCACTACTAGTATCCAGTATTGTATGGACAATCAAGTCCTCTATCTATCTATCTTTCTCCATCCTTCAAGAAGAACCTCTTTTAGAGCCTGGATGCTGGATGGAGAGTGATGCTCAACTTGCCGCTTCAGCATTCTCCACAGGTCTTCCATTGGGTTCAGATCAGGAGACGTGCACCTTCACCCTGTTCTTCTTCAGAAATGCACCAGATGGTTTAGATGTGGGTTTTGGGTCACTGTCGCGTTGGAAAAGTGCCCAAGTGCAACTTCTCCTTCAGTATAGAGCTGTACGTTGTTGAGTTCATGATACCATCAACCCCAGCAGCACTCAAGCAGCCCCACATAAGGACACCACGCAGCACTGTAGGCACCATGCATTTCTCTTGAAGAAGACGCTCCTGTCGAGATGTTAACGTCCGTGGACGGCCTGGACGTCTCTGTAAGATGGTTGCACTTCCATCTTTGCTGATCTTCTTGTAGCCCTCTACTTTTTGTGACATTTCTCTTCCATGTAGAGCCATTGCTGACAGCATGAACTTTGAAGGGCTTTTCTTTGATAAGTAATTTCTTTGTTTTATAGTCACCTGTCTGCTGGACACCTCTTAAATAAAAAATTAGACTCATCGGTGGTTGAATGCCTGTTAATTCGAATTTTGTAGTATTTACTCCTAAGACTATAACTGGGGTGTACTCATTTTTGCAACATGGGTTTGAATGGACTTGTCACTTTTTTTGTGTGCGCAAATGAACAAATCTTGTGGATGGTCCACATTTGTGGGAGTATTTTGTATGATGGTAGATTCTGAAAGGAAACTGAAGGTTTCCTGATGAATGTGGTGCGGTGGACTGGTTTATACTGAGCGCTGTATATATATGAAGGTGAAACTGAAATATAAATATCTGCGAGGATGAAGATCAGACTCGGATGTGAGGAGCGCCGGGCGCCAGATGGTCAGTTAGATAACGTTCCCACAACGCTCAGTAACATCCTCACACGCTCTCCCACACTCAAGCTGCCCGTGTCTCCACACACACACACACACACTTACATACACACACACCATCACACACACATACACATACACACACACCATCACACACACATATACACTTACATACACACACACCATCACACACACATATACACTTACATACACACACACACTTACATACACACACATACACACACACCATCACACACACATATACACACACACACTTACATACACACACACCATCACACACACATATACACTTACATACACACACACACATACACACACAAACACCATCACACACACACATATACACACATACACACACACACACCATCACACACACATACACCATCACACACACATATACACACATACACTTACATACACACACACCATCACGCACACATACACACTTACATACACACACCGTCACGCACACATACACACTTACATACACCCACACCTTCACGCACACATACACACTTACATACACCCACACCTTCACGCACACATACACACTTACATACACACACACCATAACACACACATACACCATAACGCACACATATACACTTACATACACAAACATACACACTTACATACACACACACCATCACGCACACATACACACTTACATACACACTTACATACACACACCATCATGCACACATACACACACATACATTTTACATTTACAGCATTTATCACCAGAGCGACAGTCAGTAGTTACAGGGACAGTCCCCCCCTGGAGACACTCAGGGTTTAGTCTTGCTCAGGGACACAATGGTAGTAAGTGGGGTTTGATCCTGGGTCTTCTGGTTCACAGGCGAGTGTGTTACCCACTAGGCCACTACCACATACGCTTACATACATACACACCATCACGCACACATACACACACACACACACACACACACACACACTCACATACACGCACACTCACACACGCACACATACACACACTCACATACACAGTTTATTTGTACGTAAATGAGTGCAGTGCTGATGAGGAGAATTAATTTCTCTCTCAGGAGCGGCGACGCTTGATCTTTATGTTGCGGCGTCTGGATGGACTCATCACTATGGACACGGTCGCCATGCGCTCACACACCTGGCCTTGAGCCCCCCGTCTCACCAAGCCGCCGGTGTCTCTCCGTCTGTCCGCAGCGGCCGTTTCTGGTGAAAATGAGGAGAGGGTGTTCCGTGAGCGCATGCAGCCCAGGAAGCGGCAGGGGGCGGTCCGGAGGAGGGTTCACCAGGTCAACGGCCACAAGTTCATGGCCACGTACCTGCGGCAGCCGACCTACTGCTCTCACTGCAGGGATTTCATCTGGTGGGTGTTTTACTGGGAGGCGCCTGAAACGTCTGCCCCCTTGTGGACGTAATTGGAGTTGCAGCGGGTCTGGCCACCTCCCAAAAATAAGTGTCTTGCTTCATTGTGACTCCTTCTTCTTCTTCTTCTTGCATGTGTGTGTGTGTTTGCGGTTCTGCAGGGGGGTGTTAGGAAAGCAGGGGTATCAGTGTCAAGGTGAGTCCTACATATTCCCTGGACCCAGAAATCAGTCCGAACGGCATCATGTTTGTTTAAGAACGGTCTCTGGTCACCAGTGTGCACGTGCGTCGTCCACAAGCGCTGCCATGAACTCATCATCACAAAGTGTGCTGGCATGAAGAAGCAGGACGAGACCGCAGAGGAGGTGAGTTGGAGCCATACGTCGAACCCGACAAATTCTCCAGCGATGATCTCTCAAGTGTAATACGGGGCGTGGTCACTGATGTCCATCTTCTTCTTCAGGCTTTATAAAAACAAACAGCTAGCGGTTAAGGAAGCGCCCCCATAATCAGAAGGTTGCCGGTTCGAATCCCGGTCCGCCAAGGTGCCACTGAGCAAAGCACCGTCCCCACACACTGCTCCCCGGGCGCCTGTCATGGCCGCCCACTGCTCACTCAGGGTGACGGGTTAAATACAGAGGACAAATTTCCCTGTGTCACCGTGTGCTGTGCTGCAGTGTCTCACAATGACAATCAGGTCACTTTCACTGCCGGCTGGTTATCTGTATGTTGGTGTGGAGGCTCTAACTCCGCCCAGAACTTTTTGTTTCTGACGCGCAGAAGATGAACCTGAATTATATTTTAAAGGGGTGGGGCCTGTAGACATGATTGACAGCTTTCCTTTCCCTCCCTTGTACACAGGTTGTGTCAGTGACCACGCCCACAACCAACATGCAGATTATCAGCGCTTTAATTCAGGTATTAGGATGGGTGAACTAGTGACCACGCCCCATTAGCCCCAGGAAAATACGGCCTGAATTTCTGGTCTCCAAATAGGAAAAATGACATGAAGCTCAGAAGCTTCAAGGAAGATTCTCTCAACCTTCTCTGCCTTGAATGCGATCAGCCATGTAATAATTGTGTAAAACTGATCAGCTTTGTTTGAAAGTGGATCCGTTCACGGCAGCTGGTAAATGTCTGAGTCATGTGACGGGTGTGGCTCTCTGTGGACGGGCGTGTACAGGTGGGCTCGCAGCGCTTCAGCGTCAACATGCCGCACAAGTTCGCCATCCACAACTACAAGGTCCCCACCTTCTGCGACCACTGCGGCTCGCTGCTGTGGGGTCTGATGCGACAGGGGCTCCAGTGTAAAGGTGGGAATTTCGCGGGAATTCCGCATCTGCCGGCCTCCCTGGCCGCTCCTGCTCTCACCAGTCCTGCCTCTTCTCCTCCCCTCAGTCTGTAAGATGAACGTACACCGGCGGTGCGAGAGCAACGTGGCGCCCAACTGTGGGGTGGACGCCAGGGGCATCGCCAAGGTGCTGTCTGACCTCGGGGTCACGCCGGACAAGATCTCCAGCAGCACGCAGAGGAGGAAAAAGGCAGGAGACCAGGGTTCTTCTCTTTCAATGCTGCACTGATGAAGTCTGTATTGGTCCGAATGTTGGAGATGTTTGCAGGGTTCTGTGCTCTGAAACCGGGGCTCTACATGCAAACGCACACGTTAGGTCCATGTCATATTCTAATCCAATCAGAGGTGGTGAAGGGCGGGGCCCGCCGTTTGAAAGTGGGCGTGATGTAGTCAGACGAAGAGAGACCTTAATCAGGCCTAAACGTTAGACCCTCATATATCAGCTATGAGCTGAAAAGAGGTGACGCTCCATCCTGCCCGATTCGGGGGGAGGGGTTTACCTTGCTGCCATGGTTAATGCCCCGCCCCCAAAAAGTCTCAACGAAACGAGTGTTAAAGTTTTCCTGTTACTGGCTGGTTTCACAGCTGAATCCCGGACAGGATCCTCAGCTGCCTTCTGCAGAAGGTCCACCATCTGAGGAAGACGGTGGAAGATCAGCACCTGCATCTCCATGTGAACAGGGTATGAGCACACACACACACACACACACACACACAGGACATAAACAGTCATTCTTCTGTCTCCCAGAACTGGCAGAACTGGAGAGGTTCCGTAAAGCACTGATGTTTGACCATGAGGTCCCGGGGCAGAACCCTTCATCCCCACCGGGTTTCATGGATCCAAGAGCAAAGACGGAGAACCGTGAGAATGGTGACATCAGAACTCTCCAGACCACGAGGATGAGTCTGGTAGACTTCACCTTCCTCAAAGTCCTGGGCAAGGGCAGCTTTGGCAAGGTGAAGGAGTCTCTCCGATTGGTTGTTGTGAGGAGTGGCTCTCATTGGCCCAGTGATTTTAGACTCTGTTGTCCGTCCCCTCCGCAGGTGATGCTAGCCGAGGTGAGGGGTACAGACCAGGTGTTCGCCGTGAAGGTGCTGAAGAAGGATGTGATCCAGCAGGACGATGACGTAGACTGCACCATGACGGAGAAACGGATCCTGGCCCTCGCCAGGAAACACCCCTACCTGACCCAGATGTTCTGCTGCTTCCAGACCAAGGTAATCTCTTTCTACGTCTTATTATTATATCATTTATATTATATAATTTATGTACAGACATACAACACAGACGTACTAATTGCTATATTGTCATTATTAATAATAATTCAACAAAACCAGGTGCCTGCAGGGGGCGAGAAAGTGAGAAAGAGTGAATGAGAAAGGCTACGACTGGCCAGCAGGTGGTGCTGTAATGTAACTGGAACAGCTGGTGGAGAACATGAGAGAATCTGCACTTCAGTATTTATTCATCAAACTTTAAAGCGGTCACCTGATCCTGCAGGGCAGCGGTGGCCTAGCGGGTAAGGCCCCGTAATCAGAAGGTTGTGGGTTTCGAATCCCGAGGTGCCACTGAGGTCCCCGTGATGAAGGTCCCGTCCCCACACACTGCTCCCCGGGCGCCTGTCATGGTGCCCACTGCCCACCAAGGGTGACGGTTCAATACAGAGGACACGTTCTGAGCAATTATGTAAGAAGTCTTTGTGACTGCTTCCTATTTGGTGGCCACGTGATATGAAGAATGACAGGAGGTTTATGTGGAATTCTGGGCCTTCTGGCAGTGGAAGTGGTTTATAAATCATTTTCATGCTTCATGCTCCATGCCTGCTGTCTGTCTACAGGATCGGCTCTTCTTCGTAATGGAGTATGTAAATGGAGGCGACCTGATGTTCCAGATTCAGCGTTCGCGGAAATTCGACGAGCCACGCTCCCGCTTCTATGCCGCCGAGGTCACGTCGGCGCTCATGTTCCTGCATCGCCATGGTGTCATCTACAGGTACGAAACCGCCGCTCCCACTTCCAGTTTTTAGTTGTAGTTTAAGTTGAATTCATTGGTTAAAAGCAGCAGCAGTTGAACAAGGTGGCGGCCGTAGATGTAAAGACTAAAAACACATTTACAAAAGACGAAACGAATAATAAAAAGCCTGACTGGCGTCTGACGGACTAAAACGTGTGTGTGCAACACTCGCGACACAGGAAGCTTTGATGTGTGTGTGTGTGTGTGTGTGTGTGTGTAAACAGTCCACCAAGTACACACGTCTGTCGGAAAGGTGATTTCCAAGACCACAGAATGAAAATTCCATTTTTAGGTGAGAAACTCGGCCCACTCCCTCCTTCCGAATTCAAATTCAAATTTAAATTTTATTTGTCACGTACACAGTCATACGCGGTGTGATATGCACTGAAATGCTTTTTGCGACTGTACAGGCCACAGTGTTGCAAATATTGCAAGTATACAACGAACCAATATGCAAATATTGCAACCATAACCAAATATTACACTTTCATGTCTTTAATGTGTATGTGTAACAGGTAGGTTGAAGGTGTGCAAATGTGTAAAGTGAAGTTGTGATTGAAAGTGCTGGAGTTCTATGTAGTTTTGTGGTTGTTGAAGCTCGTATAACCTGCGGGAAGAAGCTCCTCCTCATCCTCTCTGTGTTGGACTTCCCTGATCGCAGCAGAGAGAACAGTCCATTGTTGGGGTGGCTGAGGTCCTTCACGATCTTCCTGGTCCTGGTCCAGCACCGTTTGTTGTAGATGGATTGAAGGTCAGGGAGCTTGGTTCAGATGATGCGTTCAGCTGATGGAACCACCCTCTGTAGGACTCGCCTGTCCTGCATGGTGCTGTTCCTGAACCAGGTCGAGATGTTTCCCGTCAGAATGCTCTCCATGGTGCAGGAGTAGAAGTTCCTGAGCACCTTGGAGGGCAGTTTGAAGTCTCTCAGGCGTCTGAGGAGGTAGCATTTAAAATTAAAAAATTTAAGTGAAGTGATTGTCACATGTGATACACATCAGCACAGCACACAGTGCACACAGTGAAAATTGTCCTCTGCATTTAACCATCACCCTTGGTGAGCAGTGGGCACCATGACAGGCGCCCGGGGAGCAGTGTGTGGGGACGGTGCTTTTGCTCAGTGGAACCTTTGCGGGTCGGGATACGAACCGGCAACCTTCTGATTACGGGGCCGCTTCCTTATGGTGTTGATATGACAGGACCATGATGGGTCCTGTGTGATGTTAACACCGAGGTAACGGAAGCTGTCCACTCTCTCCACTGGGATGACAGGGGTCTGGTACGCCCTGTCCTGCTTACATTTACATTTACATTATTTACCAGACAGTGGCCATCAGCCCTTATCCATTATCGTCTTACAATCAGTAGTTACAGGGACACCTACTGCTTGGTACTTCTGGGCCAGTGGTGGCCTAGCGGTTAAGGAAGTGGCCCCGTAATCAGTTCGAATCCCGACCCGCCAAGGTGCCGCTGAGCAAAGCACCGTCCCCACACACTGCTCCCCGGGTGCCTGTCATGGCCGCCCACTGCTCACTCAGGGTGACGGGTTAAATGCAGAGGACACATTTCACTGTGTGCACTGTGTGCTGTGCTGCTGTGTCTCACAAGGGACAATCACTTCACTTTCACTGAACGGTGCTGCTGGAGACGCAATCAACCGTCAACCGTCTCTTATGGAGACCTGTAATTATATGTATATATATAGATTACGTGAATTTCCCGTAGTTCGTAGCTCTCGGAACGGGATCTTGATTTTCAGCATTTCAAAGGCCATTTTATAACAGTTTATATGTTGAAGTTGACGGTGTTAAATGCTTCTTCTCAGAACTTCTCAGAACTTCACCGTTGACATGAATCCATTTTGAATAAAGCTGACGCACGACGCCACCGGCAAACGTATTTCATCCGGCGACGTGCCGAGATCCGGTAGTGAGGGACGGTGGCAGACGTTCTCTGACGTCCATCCAGACCTGCGGTGAAAGGTGACCCTGTGTCCATGTCGGCAGTGTGCACTCAACGCTCTTCTGTGTTTGTGTCCACCTCCAGAGACCTGAAGCTGGACAACATTCTTCTGGATGCTGAAGGCCACTGTAAACTGGCCGACTTCGGGATGTGCAAAGAGGGCATTTTGGACGGGGTGACCACCACCACGTTCTGCGGGACTCCTGACTACATCGCCCCCGAGGTGACTGCACGGCCACTCTCACACTGACACCATTACAGGAAAAGACATCTCGAGCGGGACCTTCCAGGAGAAAAAGGAGTCCCTCCTTGATCGGCTGTATTTGTCTTTTATGGAAGAACGTTGGAACGTTGGTGGAGTGGGGGGTTGTATGAAGAATTGAGCTTGAAGAAATGTGCTTGCTGGGGACCCGTTGAGTCTTCCGTTTGTCTTTTTCTCTTCCTGTCTGCGTTTCCCATTCGTCTTCACGTCTCGGCGTCTCGTTTCCTCCTCCAGATCCTGCAGGAGCTGGAGTATGGACCCTCGGTGGACTGGTGGGCTCTGGGGGTCCTCATGTACGAGATGATGGCCGGCCAGCCGCCGTTCGAGGCGGACAACGAAGACGACCTTTTTGAGTCCATCCTGCACGATGACGTTCTCTACCCCGTGTGGCTCAGCAAGGAGGCCGTCAACATCCTGAAGTCGGTGAGAACGCTTCCAGCCAACCAGTAACGTGTTCCGCATCTCTAGAACAGTTCTAACGTCCACTTTCACGCACGGTCCCCAGTTCATGGCGAAGAACCCCAGCAAGCGTCTGGGCTGCGTGGTGATGCAGGGTCTGGAGGAGGCCATCAAACTCCACCCCTTCTTCAGAGACATCGACTGGGACCTGCTGGAGCAACGAAGGGTCAAACCCCCATTCAAGCCTCGCATTGTGAGGGAACACACACCCACACACACATTTACACACATATAAATTTACACACATATACACACATTTACACACATATACACACATATACACACATTTACACACATATACATTTACACACATATACACACATTTACACACATATACATTTACACACATATACACACATTTACACAGATTTATACACATATACACACTTACACATACACAATTACTTACACATATACACACATTTACACACATATACATTTACACACATATACACACATACACACACTTACACATACACACATATACACACATTTACACACATATACATTTACACACATATACACACATTTATACATATTTACACACATATACATTTACACATATACACACATACACACACATACACATATACACACATACACAATTACTTACACATATACACACATGCGCAGAACAGGGACACCGCAAACCGCAGCCCGGCAGACGCTGGCTCCCTCTTCCTGTGTCTGATCTGGCCTGTGGTTTAGGCTTCTTCTGCTTTCCCACGAGCTGTGTGTGTGTGAGTGTGTGTCTGTGTCACTGAAAGGTGACAGAAAGGTCATCGTTTGTGCCCTCTTGTTAACCGCCCCTAGAGTGCCACCACAGCGGTTGGTTTCGAGGCTTCGCCCGCCACCGCACGCGCGTGTGTAAATGGCGTCTCCTTTATCTGCAGAAAACCAAGCGGGACGTGAATAATTTCGACCAGGACTTCACGCGGGAGGAGCCGCTGCTCACGCCGGTCGACGACGCCATCGTCAAGCAGATCAACCAGGACGAGTTCCGGGGCTTCTCCTACTTCGGCGAGGAGATTCGCCCGTAAAACACCACCGTTGAACTCTTCTGGTTCCTCCCTTTCCTCGTCCTTCCCACCGCAGTGTTTCTAGACAGTAGGAGAGCGGGAGGCGACACTCCGTCCGGAAAATTAAAACTAAATTCTGCAGAATTCGTCATGGGACAGGGGCGACCAAGTGACTCTCCATTGTCCAGATCTAAAGAAGCTGTCAACCTCACGCGCATAATTAATTAGACCACGCCCTGAATCGGATGGACTGTAGATGCATCGGTGTGAGCTGGACACTCTGCATGGATGTTTCTCATATTTATTGCACTTTTTCATGGTTGATGTTTTTATTTCCTGTTTCTCTTTTTCTGGACATTTCGACAGAGCAGTGGGTCAGGGGTCAGGGGTCGAGTTAGGGTGCTAGAGTACACACTACGGTGTACCAGAATTTGTACATAATCTTTACCCTCTCTCCTGAAAACCTGTGAATGAATTTTGCATGTTTGGGCCAGGAGCAGCAACGTTATTTATCTCTCCTGCATTTCTGGATTTACGATAATGTCATTTTTACACTGTGTGTAATCTGTGAGTATGTGTAATTCTGTTGTTCGAGCATTTTCCACGTTGTCCGTGTTTAAGTGAGCGAGGAGACTCACTGAACCAATTACAGTCATGTGATTACAGGTTGGAGTGTTACAGCATGAAGTATTGCATTTAATTTATTTATAAGCCCCAGCCCCGCCCCGTTGGTACTCGCTCAATGCATGTAGCCAATCACAGCCCAGCCCCGAGCACCAGTGCCAAAAGATGTTGTATAGTTATTATTATTGTTTCTGTTTTTCATGAAGGGTTTTTATGATCATTGTGAATATGAAGCTAAGAAAGTCAACAGCAACAGTTGCTGAAATAATTGACCTCTTTTGAGTGCAAACGTGTGAGCGCTGTACATAAAACCTTGAGTGCGTACAGTGTTAAACGTTCCTTTTCTGTATGATCATGCTGTACGAATGATGATGTGCTTTATCTCTGCCATGGAACTCATTTTATTTTTTGTTTCGTATGGTGACACTTTCTGTGCACAGAGGCATGCGTTTATTCTTTATGAGGATTTTATGTGCCAAATGTACTGAATGGAAAGTGATGTGAACGTTATGGGTCCCATTAAATAATATCTCCAGCATCAGAAGTCCTCCTGGTCTTTGTGTGGGCCACAGTTTCATATGCAGGTCCACTTCACAGTCTGACACGTCTGCTCCAGACCTTTACAGGGGTCTGGTAGGTCCTCTCCTGCTTACATTTACATTTACAGCATTTACCAGACACCCTTATTCAGAGTGACTTACAATCAGTAGTGACAGGGACAGTCCCCCCTGGAGACACACAGGGTTAAGTGTCTTGCTCAGGGACACAATGTTGTAAGTGGGGTTTGAACCTGGGACTTGGTGTTAGGCCACTCCCAGCCCCTCATAAGGAGCATTATTATTAATATAATATAAAAATGTATATTTGATCTGCATGCACTTGATAAATTTGTCTCTGGATAAGAGTCTCAAGATGTGGAAGGTGTGGAGCAGATGTCTGTAGGATGAAGCTCCGCTGGATTCGAGGTGAGGTGAGATGCTGAAGGAACGACGATAAAAACACGTTTTTCCGGTTTAGCTCCTCTGAGCTAAACCAAATATTATTAATACGTACATTTTTTTTGTTTCTATTTTAACATTGTTTAACATTGACAGAATAAGCATGGGCGTGGCAGAGCAGACGCGCGTCGAGGGAAGGCGTGGCAGAGCAGACGCAGGTATCGGGAGGGCGTGGCGGATCGCGGGGAGGGCGTGGCAGGGCGGGCGGACGTCACGGAGAGGGCGTGGCTGGTCGCGGGGAGGGCGTGACAGGGCGGACGGACGTCACGGAGAGGGCGGGGCGGGCGGACGTCACGGAGAGGGCGTGGCGGGCGGACGTCACGGAGAGGGCGTGGCTGGTCGCGGGGAGGGCGTGACAGGGCGGACGGACGTCACGGAGAGGGCGTGGCGGGGCGGGCGGACGTCACGGAGAGGGCGTGGCTGGTCGCGGGGAGGGCGTGGCAGTGCGCGTGCGGACCTCCGTCCCACCGACACTAACGGAGACCCCGCAGACACAAGCTGAGAGAATTGATCCCTGCAGCGGAATAAAATGACGGCGGAGAAGGAGAAACGGAGGTGAGAAAATGATCATCCGGCGAGTAAATTGTATAAAAAATATCATCATCATCATCATATCTGTCCTGATATCTCAGTATCTGTATAATGGAACTTATCTTCGTTCCTGGGAACCGCGGGCTGCTTATATTTCCAGAGTCAGATTTTTACATTTATTCTGATTTCATTCATCACTGCAGCCTTGAAGCAGTAATAACTGATGGAATTGTGCATCTATTTTGTGAATGTAACTGTAAGAATTGCCTGGTCCCTGGAAGGTTTGTGCGGTCCTGCATGATTAGACTGGAACTTCATGCTCGTCTTACTCCACCGTGTCCCCGAGAACATCAGGACAGGGGTCCAAAAGTCGCAAAAGCTCAATACAACGCAGGCTGACTTCATGTAACGTCTTCCATCCTCCGAGAGCCAAAGATCAGACAGGGACAGAAAAGACGCAGATTCTGGCACCATCATGAAGTTCGAGCTCACAGTTCCTCGTCGTTATGCTGCCCCCTTAAAAGAACTTCATTCATTTGCTGAATAAAAATCCATGCGTTAAAAAATGAGGTCAGATGAGTGACAGGCCACAAACCTCACGTGCCTCTCCTGCTGACCCCTGACCCCCAGGCACCCCTCTGAGCGGCGGAAGGAGAGATCCCGGGACGCGGCCCGCTTCCGGCGCAGCAGGGAGACGGAGGTGTTCCAGGAGCTGGCCCAGCAGCTGCCCGTCCCCGGCGGCGTCAGCGTCCACCTGGACAAGGCGTCCATCATGAGACTGTCCCTCAGCCTGCTGCGCACTCGCAGACTCCTCTCAGGTGTGCGCACGGGCACGACTTCGCCACACTTAATAATGCGATAAACGCACTAAAAAGCAACTCGTACTGATATCAGTTCTAATAATACTAGATATTACTTGCTATGTAAATAATTATTATGAGAATTCGATATGTGATTTCTAGAAGTGACGCCGTCTGACAGCGTGATGGTGATGGTTTGATCACTCGGCGGCGGACAGGCGGTGCATCAGTGAGCCGCTCCTGATTGGATGTCGGAGTCGGGCTGTGGGCGGGGCGGGGCGGGGCGTGGCCCCGGCATCTTATCAGAGAGGAAACAGACATCCGGCCCACACGTTACGGTTCTCCGGTGCTGTACCGTAATGTCCCTTCTCGCGTCTCACAGGGGGCGGCGCCAGGCTGAAGAAGGACGACCGGCTGATGGAGGATCTCTACCTCCCATCCCTGGAAGGGTTTGTTGCCATTATAACCTCAGCTGGAGCCATGATCTACCTGTCAGACAACATCAGCGGCTTCATGGGGCTCACACAGGTAGAGCAGGAACTACCTACCAACACGGACACCCAGAATGAACACAATAACTCCGCCCACTTCCTCATTCTGGACGATTTAAACCCTCCTGTCAATACGGGAAGGTTGTAATCGTAAGGTTGTGGGTTCGAATCCACTGAGGACCCCTTGATGAAGGTACCGTCCCCACACGCTGCTCACCAAGGGTGACGGCTAAATACAGAGGACACGTTTCACACTGTCACCGTGTGCTGTGCTGCTGTGTCTCACCATGACAATCACTTTCACTTTGACAAGCCCTACAGTTGACACCCAGCACACCTTGACTCTTTCTTCTGAAGGAGTGAGTGGGAGAGGGACTCCTTCCAGGGTGGAGTGAGGGTCTGCGGGGTTGGTCCAAGAAAACAGTCCAATAGGGTCAGAGCAGGGTTGATTTCAAATAGTCCGACACGGTTCAAAAAATGTCCACATACACAGTCATACACGGTATGATATGCAGTGAAATGCTTTAGCAACTGATATAGACCACAGTATAGCAAAAATTGCAAGTATACAGTGAACCAATATGAAAATATTGCAAACATAACCAAATATTACATTTTTTTTATGTTTTTAACACAAAATATGTGTAGGGTGAGGGTGTGCAAATGAGTCAAGTGAAAGTACAAAGTAAAATATTTGTGCAAGATTCTGGGGGGATAGAGTCCAAGGAGGACAGACTCTTCAGTGGTTATGGTGATGGACAGGCCGGTCTGTAGATGTCCTGGAGCACTTTTGGTCGCTGTTATGGTCTGTACGGCGACTTCATTCATTCTTACAGGTGGAGCTGATGGGTCACAGCATCTTCGACTTCACACACCCATGTGACCATGAGGAGATCCGAGAGATGCTCAGCGTCAAAGCAGGTGAGAGTGTGGACTCCATCCTATAAGCAAATAATCCCAGACTGATAAGAGATTTATAAAAAATATTAATAGGGGATTGTTTTTGTAATTGCACAGTATGCATTATATAGTGCAACAATTGCAGGTTTGTTTTAGTCTTTATATAAAAATTATACATTGAATCCGGTTATAAAAACATCTCTGTTTTAGACACCCTGGTTGGTCTTCAGAATGAATGGCGATGCATGTGTGACGGGGTGATTGACAGCCTGGTTTGGTGGTAATTCGGGTAATACTGCGGTTTTCACCAGTTGTTTCTGATATAAAACACAGATTTCTTTCTCTCAGGCGTCCAGACCCGGTCAGAGAGAAACTTCTTCATGCGGATGAAGAGTACGGTTACAAACAAAGGACGTACAGTCAACCTGAAATCAGCCAGCTGGAAGGTAACACACACACACACGCATACACACACACATACACAAAAAATTACACACATACACTCACATACACACACACACGCATACACACACACGCACACACATACACTCATATACACACACAAACACACATACACACACGCATACACACATATGCACACACATACACACACACATACACACACACGCATACACACACACTCATATACACACACAAACACACATACACACACGCATACACACATATGCACACACATACACACACACACACACACACAAACACACACGCATACACACATATGCACACACATACACTCATATACACACACACACACATACACACACACGTACACACATACACTCATATACACACACACACACACATACACACACGCATACACACATATGCACACACATACACACACACAAACACACATACACACACGCATACACACACACACACATACACTCATATACACACACACACACACACACACATACACACACACACACGCATACACACACACGCACACGCAAATACACACGCATACACACACACGCACACACATACACTCATATACACACACACACGCATACACACAAACACACACGCATACACACACACGCACACACATACACTCATATACACACACACATACATACACACACACAAACACACATACACACACGCATGCACACACACACACATACACACACGCATACACACACACACACCCACACACACACAGGTGGAACGGATATTTAAAACGCTCGCGTATGACTGGCAGGTGCTGCACTGCAGGGGTCGGCTGAAGGTGTGCAGCTCATGCCCCACCCTCCCGTGGGCGGTGCTGTTGTGCGAACCCCTCCCTCAGCCCCACCCACACCCTCCTGGACACGCCTTCATCAGCAAGCACGGCATGGACATGAAGTTTGTGTACTGCGAGGACAGGTGTGGTTTCGTTGCTTGTTGGTGTGTTTGTGCGTCAGTGTGTGTGTGTGTGTAGGACGGCCATGAATGTTGTTCAGGGTGACTGCAGTGCCACACAGGTGAGTTTGTGTCATTTTAGGATGTCATTTGTGTCATTTGCGCGTGATTGGATGATGTTGTCCCTTTCCTTAGTGTGAGGGACCTGATTGGCTATCAACCAGAAGACCTCCATGGGCGCTCAGCTTACGAACTTTACCACGCGCTGGACACCAGTAGCATGATAAAGAGTCACCACACAAGTAAGAACACACACGCAGTCTCATGCCACACCCGTACACTCGTATCCTAGCTGGTAACAACACCCGTCGGGGTTCTTCCTGTCTGAACTGGCAACACGTAACCATTTTAATCTCCCAACGCTGATGTTCCTTAGTTATCCATGATCGGTTGATCTGGCCCGTCAGGTTCCTGTTCAGTTGTGGTCCTGGACCCGATTCCAGCGTACGAAGCGGGTTCTTGTAGAACTCTGTGGCCTGATCTTCCTTCTCCGCCCAGTGTGCAGTAAAGGACAGGTGGAGAGTCCGCTGTATCGGATGTTGGCCAAGCGCGGCGGCTACGTGTGGGTGAAGACACAGGGCACCGTCATCTTCGCCACGCGTTCCTCGCAGCCACAGGGCATCATCTGCATCAACCAAGTCCTGAGGTACGACCACGTACAAATCCGGCCTGGTGCCGAACACTACGGAATTCACAACGGAATACTTCCCTAAAGAAACCGTAGTGACGTGACAGAAAGGAGACGAGGCGTAAATGCAGGTCATGTGACTGTTACGTCCCGGACAGGAACGTGAACAATCAGAAACGGTCATTTTAATAAGCCGAAACAGTACAAATTAAGCCTTGAAACAAAACTACAGTCAGGCCACGAAAAAGCAGCGGGTTTCCCCCTTCTTCCTTTTCCCTCTCTCGTCGCTGCAGACCCACGCCATCTTTAACGGCCTCGCCCCGACGGGAGTCAGGTATGGGGTCAGGGGTCAGG
Source organism: Denticeps clupeoides (assembly GCF_900700375.1). Lineage (NCBI taxonomy): Eukaryota > Metazoa > Chordata > Actinopteri > Clupeiformes > Denticipitidae > Denticeps > Denticeps clupeoides. Next base: position 897,524 of record NC_041721.1, read on the forward strand.
TATGGGAGGAGTTCCGTAAATTGCAGGCCCCTCCTACAAAAAGGAAACACATCACATGACCACGGGACGCAACAGTGACGATGTATCAAAATATATCATGTACTAGTGTTGACGACTAAAGACGAGACAAATTTTACAAAATAAAAACTAGACTAAAATTGATGAAGAAGAAGAGAGAAGACGTCATTTCCTCTCGTTTTCTTTCACGTTGTTATTATTATTATGCAATATTTCAGTTTTCTGTGTCTCACATCCGGTAACACAGATGACGTCACTTCCTCAATATGCATTTGCAGCATTAATTATATTTCAGGATCCTTTCTGTGGGTCACCAGATGTCTGGGAGAAAAAGACACTTTCTTTACAATGAAGTGGAAAAGAAAACCGAATGAAAACTGGAGTGGATGTCGAGGATCAATAAAATAATAATAGATAACCTTGTTTTAATTATGAGTTTGACTAAAAGAATATTGAATAAGAATATTGACTGGGTTAAATAGAATTGCATTACTAGAAAATACAATAAAATAGACTAAAATAGAATAATATTGTATATGAAATATAATAATTCTGACAAAAAGTAAACAAACTAGACTTTTAGTCGCCTGAAACTTGGCTAGACTAGACAAGTGCAGGTACAGTTGGGAAGGTTCCAGAATCTGTCTGTCTCGTCTCTGTCGCAGCAACGTTGAGGAAAGGACGGTGCTGTTCTCTCTGGCCCAGATGGAAGCCGTCTTCAGGCCCCGTTACCCCGTGGACATGGCTGAGTCCCTCTTCTTCGCCAGGATGAAGGCGGAGCCGGAGGAGCTGGCGCAGTTGGCGCCCACCGCCGGAGACGCCTTCGTTCCCCTGGATTTTGGTCAGCAGAGCCACCGGCCTCACCCCATGCCCCTCCCCCACCAGCACCAGCGGCCACGCCCATTCCTCTGCTCACTGGCCACCCTCACCTGAGCACAGCTGTCCTGCATGCCTGAGCACCGCGCCCCAACTAACTCCGCCTCTACCCCTGAACCCACACACACCTTTAATGTCCACAATGTTCTATATACCTGCATCAGGGTGGATTATGGGAACACTGTCTTTTTTTTATTTGAATGCTTTACAAACGCTTGATTGGCTGCTCTGCTGGCTCCCGCGTCAAGAAGAGTGAATAAAAACGGCAGATGAAAGGCTGTGCGTTGTGGACATTGCTCTGTTTTACTGTTCAGGGACTTGACATCTGCTGGGGCATAAAAAGTGGTGGGTTGCTACTCACGTTCCGGGTGACGCTCCTCTGATCTCCATTTCTGCCGCTGTTCTGGACGCTTATTAGACGTTTTGTGCGTGAACTGTGTAAACCTCTACACTGGCGTCCCCTTGAAGACATTTAGCTGTCCTGGCTGTTCAGTTGTCCTGCTTTGTACTAAACTGTGCAATTCTTCTCTCTAGGACAATCTCAGCGTTTCACAGCCGACTCCGTCCTGCCTTGTGACACGTCCAGTGCCACGCTCAGCCAGGACAGCTGCTTGATCGTAAGTCGACTAGTTAATTTAATTTAACCAAGTTAACTTATGTGCATTCCTTAAAGTAAAGTAAAGCACAGCACACGGTGCACACAGTGAAATTTGTCCTCTGCATTTAACCCATCACCCTGAGTGAGCAGTGGACACCATGACAGGCGCCCAAGGGACAGTGTGTGTGGGGACGGTGCTTTGCTCAGTGGCACCTCAGTGGAACCTTGGCGGATCGGGATTCGAACCGGCAACCTTCTGATTACGGGGCCGCTTCCTTATCCACTAGGCCACCACGCCCCATAGTTCCAAAGTGTTTCGTATTTTTGCTTTCAGCACAAACGAAGCTACAATAATAACGCAGGAGTTCATGGATCCAGGTAATATGTGGACTGTAAACTGTTGCTACAAGCTGCAATTATCATAAAAAACTGAAATAATTGGTGACTAGTTGACTATGAAAATAATCGTTTGTGGCATGATGTGAATGTATGTGTATAACGACAGGAGTGTGGACCTGGAGACCTTGGCTCCCTACATCCCCGGATGAGGAGGATGAGGAGCTTCAGCAGCATGGCTGGCCTCTTCGAGCCACTGGGTCCAAAACCGGACTCCCAGTCTGGCCGAGAGATGTTCAGCGGACCAGCATCCAATCAGCAACTTTTGGGGCTGCCTGAGCCCTCTGCTCCATACCCAGAAGAAAACCAGAACCGAGCTCACTGCACTGGTAGCATCCTGCGTCCAATCACATTGTACGGTTTATGAGGGATGAGTTGACGTTTGGTGTGTATTTTGTGAGCAGAGTGTGTATGTGTGCGTTGCAGGCCTTGTGAGGACTCTATGATCTCTGACTGGCCGGTCCTCTCACGCTCAGCCCTCAGGTGCAGAACAAATATCTCTTCAGTGTGCATTATTACTCTGGTTGGATTAAATTTATGGAAGGCCAGGACCGACTCAACAGGAAAATTAGATGAGTTTCCAACTGTCCACATCTTGAACAGCCTGCAGTAGTTTGTAGACTGTCCCTTATAAGTGTCACGCTGGTTTGACACGGCGAGGCAGTTGATCTTGAACGATGGCTGGACGTGAAAATGAATAAGGACACATACACGCAACGTCACGAAACAGGGGTTTAATACATGATGAACAGGACCGGGGAGACGTCCAGTAACAACGATCCGACGGTGAACAGACACGAACAGGGCAGCTTTATACACTCTTACACAGGTGAACACATCAGGAAACATTACACAGGACCAACTCCGGTCCGGATCACAGTCCCGGAGTAACCCCTTCTGGACAGATCATGACAGTACAATGCTGAGCTAGAACCAAAGGTTACAGGAAGAATACAGAATCCCAGTCTTTCATAGCCACACTTTTTGCATTTGGAAACATTTTGTTAAATGGCGCCTTAAGCTAAAGTGGTAGACCAGTATACATTTTCTGTATATTTATTTATTATATCAATGCTAACACATATAATTAGTGTATATATGATAGTTTGTTTGCTCAGATTTAGTCCATTCATTACTACAAACCGTACATGTATATGTTATAATGATTATTTTTATGATGATGATGATTATTAAAATTTACCCCGAATTACAATACTTATAGTTTGCTGTCTGAATACATAATTTCTAAAAACATAAATGAGATATAATGATGCAACAGTTACTCAGTACTTATACTTTTGCAGTAATTTTTTGGATGACTATTTACTTGTACTATTTGTACTTTTGGCTACTCTACACCTTGTATTTTACTATATGATATTATTACATTGGATGGATGAGACGGTCTGAATTTTCACTTTCTGAACCTGTAACATGTATTTCTGTGAACAGTGCAGACTCGAGGTTCGAAGGAAGGCTGCGTGTTCTCAGACAGGAAGTGCCTCGCCATGAGCAAAGTTTCAGGTGTTCATTTTTTAAAAATCCCCACTGATCTCCTGCTTTCACTCTGCATTTCTGTTTTTTTTTTTTTTTGGTTCTTCCAGACATCATTGTCTCCGGTTGGAGACGGCGGCCTGCTGCAGTTCAGGACAGGCGTCCCATTACACTCACTACTGCACTCTGTCCAGTCAGCAAGTGGGTTAAACACTGGGGTGTGGCCCAGCTTCTAATTCAGAACAGTGATGACCACACTCCTTTTAAACGTTTTCACACTGGATATGCAGGTCATCCATTATGGAATTATTTAAAATGGAGAATATGGAGCTCAGGTTCACGCATCCACTTGTAAATTATGGATTCTTCTTCCATCTTTTTTCTAACTGTAGAATGTTTCTTTTCTCTAATTCCTTTTACTTATCTTTATTTCATATCTTTTTCCTTTTACTTATACTTATCTTTTTGCCAGAGCTGCTCATCTGTCATCTGCTAGAAGAAAACAAGAACAATCTCCAAGAGCCAACAACTGTAATAAGCACCATCACTTGATTTCTTTGCCTGAAGGAGCTACTACCTACAACCTACAAACCTTATAAAGCCCATAATCACATCCAGAACGACTCAATGGGCTTTGACAGGCCCAACGGTTGACACATTCACATTTGACCCTTCTGCACACAAGGAAAAACTCCACACAAAAAAAACTCAAGGAGAGAGAAAAAAGGCGGGAAGAAACGTTGGGAAGGAGTGATACAGAGACCCCCTTCCAGGGTAGAGTGAGCCTGCAAAAGGTGTCAGGGCAGGGCTGGTGATGGTTTGTCCAGTTGTACAGGTGGAGAAGTCCATGGTGTAGTCGAGTGTCATGGTGTATGTTATGTGTCCATTATGATGCTACTGGTCCATTTGAAGATCCCTGAAGCTTTAGGAGTTATGGTGGTGGTGGCTGTGGTGGCCCTCTGTTTTTTCTTTCATGCTAAGTCCTCGTTTAGCAGTTGCCAGGAACCAGGATTTAGATGTGTTTTCAGTTTAGATTTAAACACAGAGACTGAGTCTGAGTTCCGAACACTGACCGGCAAGCCGTTCCACAACTGCGGAGCTTTATAGGAGAAGGATCTGCTCCCAGCTGTGACCTTCTGTACTTTGAGTGACCCCGCATCCACTCTGGTAACGTGGAGCGAGACATTTTAGAGCTTTATAGGTCAAACATACTTGACCTACTTGACTTGATTGACAGTGATTACTCTGCAAAAACCAGAGTGTAATATGCAGACGACACCCAAGTGTACATCTCCGTCAAGCCGGATGAAGTTCAGCACCTCCCTGAACTAGAAAATTGTCTGAAGGACATCAGAGACTGGATGACCAGTAGTTTCCCTGGTGATCTGTGGATGTGGATTGACAGAATATAGATTGGAGCGTGCTGGTTCTTCAGCCGGTCCTAGTACGTCTGTAAAGAATTTGGGTGTGATGCTGATTTGTCATTTAACTGTCACGTTCAAAATATTTTCAGGGCTGAACTACTTGGCCCTCTGCTGACCCTATCTGATTGTCACCTGCTGGGACTCTAACACACTACCTGGATGGGTGGTAGTAGCCTAGTGGTAACACACTCGCTTATGAACCAGAAGTCCCAGGTTCAAATCCCGCTTACTACCATTGTGTCCCTGAGCAAGACACTTAACCCTCAGGTACTCAAGGGGGACTGTCCCCTGTAACTACTGATTGTAAGTCGCTCTGGATAAGGGCGTCTGGTAAATGTAAACTTTAAACTTTATGCTAATTCATTATACACAAGTGGACTGCAATAGCCTTCATGTCCCGTCATTTTTTGGATTTATTTTATTGTAATCCAGTGCTGACTAGAGGAGGATGGGTTCGCTTGCTGAGTCTACGTTCCTCTCAAGGTCTTCTTCCTGTTAGAGGGAGCTTTTTCCTGGCCAGTGTTACCTCTTGCTCACTCGGGGCTTTGAGCACTGTTCTATACATTGGAAGAAAGTGCCATATAAATTAAAATTGATTGATTGACCATTTGATTTAGGAATCATTTGGAAGCTTTAGAGAAAGACGAGCGGCAAAACTGGACCTGATGAGCCCAAAAGAACTGACCTGAGAACAGCACCACCATGAAATCTTTGTTCTTCACTTCTCTAAAGCACATTTATTTGTGAATATACTGTGACTTGGTCCTTCTGACCTGCCCAGTCATGGCCAAGCAGCTGTAACATGAGTCTAAACCTCATTTGAAGATTTCATTCTAGTTCTTTAAGTCTACATTGTTGGAGCCATTTTAACATGCAAATGTTTTATAACCAAAAATAAAAAAATGTATCCATTATTTCTGTGTATGACAGTCATTTGGCATAATTATTTCAATAACAATTTTTTTATTACAGATTTTTATACTGCACAAATAATCTTTCCTGAGTATGCTTTTAATATCAAATATATTTATGTCTTTTTTTACGATGTAATTATTATTAGTGTATTGATTAGATTTTATAGTGTATTTATTTGTTCTAATATTACTGCACTTCATTAGAATGCTTATGAACTCTGATGAGAGATAAGTACCGAATCCCACATCCTGAGTAAAAAAAAAAAACGGAACCAGCCCACGATAAAAAGGAGCGTTAAATAGAACATTCTGTTCTCAACCCCAAATCCCATGAACCTGCCGCAGCTATGGCAACAGACAAATGGTTAGTGAGAAACTTTGTCTTTGTCTCACTGGATGAAGCCTGCCCACAAACACACACACACACACACACACACACACAAACACACCACCAAGTTGTACGACTCTGCTGCAAACCCACATGCTGCGCAACTGTGGAATTGTGCATGAAAAGAAAACATGCTGCAGCACATGAATTTATTCTGCTCTGTTCATGCATATTCATTTTTTAAAAATTGCCTTTCATTTTCATAAATTTCCCAGTTCACACCACCTTCAGCCATCCATATTCCCACAGAGCGAGAAATCAGACATACAGAGGCTGGAAATCTACATCTACCTGCAGATGTTCCTCCAGGCTGATAATGAAATCCCCGACTTTCCCAGAATTCTGACTAGACTGATCTCAAGACAAGCTCATGTGAAACAAACATCTACAAACCAGACGAGCACAGATGTAATGTAATTTAATGTAAATGTAAATGTGAGCAAGAAATTCAGCAATCAGCTTGGGGATCAATGCTCTGAGTCTGGCCGAGAAGGTGACATCTCTCCTGATACCACCCAGCAGACACGTGACGTGGGAAACTCGGACCTGCTACCGTAAATGTATGTTCCAGGACAGACCGCAAGCCAGTTATTTCCACACCTCCACACGTTGTCTTATCATGGGGGCCAAGTTTCAGCACCCGAAGGTGAGGACATTTTCAGCATTTATCAGACGACCTTGTCCAGAACCTGTCCAGGCAATAAAACTCAGCTTCTGTTCTGATTCGCCATGGGGCCTGACTGTCACGGGGACTTTTTCGATAAGTCAACGTTGTATTAGAGGGACATTTGTGGCGTCAGCATGGTCACCTGGCACCAGACAGGAAATTCGCTTGACAGTGTCATGTGACCAGTGGCGCGACGTGTGCCGAGAGGCGTGAAAAACTGATCCCAGGCCAGTAGGTCACTGGCCCCGATTGAGGCAAAGCCGCAACCGCAGCTTCCGCTGCGAGGCGCACGACTGAGCTTTTCTCGTGGGAACTTCAACTTCTGACCTCTCACCCCGCCCACGGCGTGCGGAGCCCGCGGCTTCCTCCATCAAGCAGAGCTGCGCCAGTAGGGGAGCCATTTAATCAGACAGAAATGACAGAAGATCCTTAATGCTGATATTTTACTGTGTTTTATTGCCCATTTTATGTCAGATTGCTGTCATTTTCCCACTAATAAAGGATCATCTTATCTTATCTTATCTTATCTTATCTTTTGTAAACTATATGAATATATAACTTAGCATGAACATTGATGAGATGGTGATGCTGAGTGGCCCCATAATGAAATTATGCCCTGTAATATGACAGTATATTCATATACTTCGTAACATTTACATTTACGGCATTTACTAGACGGCCTAATCCGACTTACAATCAGTAGTTACAGGGACAGTCCCCCCCTGGAGACACTCAGGGTTAAGTGTCCTGCTCAGGGACACGACGGTAGTAAGTGGGGTTTGAACCTGGCGAGTGTCTAACCCACTAGGAAACCCTCACATTACAACCTCCTTAAAACCTCCTAAAAACCAGAATCTGGCGAAAAGCCTCTAAGCGAGATAATCTAAAATTTCCTGCCATCAGTGGGTGGCGCTATATAGATTGTATGTGAAAGTGAAGTGATTGTGAAACACAGCAGCAGAGCACATGGTGTCACGGTGAAACGTGTCCTCTGTATTTAACCATCACCCTTGGTGAGCAGTGGGCACCATGACAGGCGCCCAGGGAGCAGTGTGTGGGGACGGGACCTTCATCAAGGGGACCACAGTGGCACCTTGGCGGATCGGGATTCGAACCTGCAACCTCCAGATTACGGGGCCGCTTCTGTAGAATCTATGTTGTCGTCTGAAGACAGAAGCACCTGGTCTCCAGAGCAACTTACAATCAGAAGTTACAGGGACACTCCCCCTGTGTCCCCCACACACTTGTTCAGTATGTGACACTTATGTGACTAGGACACTTATTTTTAAAAACTAAATAACACTAGAAGAAAATGATTATGGTTTCCAGGCAAACTCTGGTGTCTTGCTCCTTCTTCGGCTCCTCAGCTGTCATAGCTGTTCCAGAAAATAGGTCCAGAAATTTCTGCAGCTATGAAGAAACTTTTTTATCTGAATAATTATGATTTTTTGCAATGAGACAGTGAAGCATGATGGGTGAAAAACACTGTAACACAGGAAACAATGACTGTGTGAAGGTCCAGGAACAAGGAACCACGACAATGGAGAGCATCCTGACACAGAACATTACAGAAGGTGATCCGTGTGATGGAATGCTGCTGCAGGTCATGTCTTCCATCTCTGAAGGACCTGCAGGATTCAGGACGCATTTAACTGTGTGTTGTACTGTTATAACTATGCATGTGACAAATAAAAATCTTCAATAAAAGGCCAAGGAGAACTCAACAGAACTCAATGGCAATGACAGCATGGGTCCAACAGGGGGCTCCAGTGCTGTTGTAATGACTCTAACATCAGTAATTGACTTTTGTGGAACTTATCTCCCATTCTTCATGCATCTTGGAAACAAGTCCACCAACTCACTTCTCCAATTTTCCTGCCTTCATCTGCATCCTGGCCTCCTCCAGATCTAACATCATGAACATTCATCGGTAAGAGTAGGTCCCCATTTTTTTGTCCAAGGCATGAATTCCACGAGACCTCTGAAGGTGTGTTGTAGTATCAGTAGCAAGTCCTGTAAGATGTAAGACTGTGAGCTGAAAGATATTGTAGATCCTTCAGCACCATATATGGATGTATGCAGATATTTCAGTGGCTAGCATAATAAATTAAAACATACAAATTTATATAGTTGTTTTTTTCTTAAAGCAAGGTATCATAAAAAAAATGAAACCAGAACATCACCAAAAAACCCCAAAGTGACCACGACCAATAAAAGCAAACCATTGTCTCATGACTTACATGGTGACCAGTTTATTTTACACATATGCATGTCACTGCAGCACAAGTGTAACAGACTATTCATATTTCCATCGTTCATTTCCGCTACATCTCATATTTACATCTGGTAAATTTATATATATATATATTTATATTTATATGTTTTACCTTTTTGTACAATGTACATTGTTTAAAATAGAGTAGCAAAGGTAGCAAAGGACTACGGATCATCATGCATATATTCTTTTTTAGTGTCTGGACCCGGTAGGCAGTGATCTTCACAGGAGATCCTTGACTGTTGGGGGGGGGGTGTTCAGGCAGTCCAGGCATTCGAAACGACGCACACAACAGCAGACACTTATTGTACTACACGTCAAATCAAATATTCCAAAATAAAACTATTATTAATGGAAACCTGCAGCCACGTTACATGGACATTTTCTCTTTGGTAAAATAATAAAAAAGAATCATTTAAGCCAGACCCTCTACAGTCGACATCAACTTCCTGTTTTCCTGTAAAAACCCTATTTTTTTGGCCCCATGTTCATATTTGTTTTACGGCCTTTGTTGCAGCCATAGAATCTATATCTGTGAATGCATATCTCCGACAACTCAAAACACGTCTAAAATATGGTATATAGCGTAAGAAAATAAATTCATGATGGTGACCAAAACGGCATTTTTTTCACAGTTTTCTACCTGATGCATATCGAACCCGTTTCCTCTTCCCTAAACACTACGATCCATCACAGCCCAGCTTGTCAACTCGAACGAAACTCGTGTTGAATTTCGCAGAAACACCGTAACGTCAGGATGGGAGGACAGTGGGACTGAAGGATCTGCCTTGTCCTGTTTGTCTGTTACAGACTCATGCTGGCAGTACTACAGATAAAATATAACAATAACTATTAAAAAAATTCTACCAACCGACCAGGCAAAGTTGGACGTGGAGACGAAACGTACAAACAGACGAAAACACGGAGGAAAGGGAAAGCGCGAGCATCGCATGCAGCTCTGTAACAAGGTTCAAATCTTGGGTGCCATAACAATCGGAAGCGGCAGGCCAGGAGGAACGAAGCGTCCACGTCCCATCTGGGATTCTGTCTTCGTGACAGAACCAGTTCAAGGTGTGAAGGAGGTTTTGGCCATTTTCAGTAGGGCAACGCTGTGCTACAAAACACCATTTACAGTAAGAGCTCCTCCCGTCACCATGGAAACCTCAACATGTTGGTAAGGGGGGGCTTGCTAAAAAAGTCGAAAACTAAATGGGAGAAATTAATTTTCCCTAAATTTTCGAGCTCTTAATGAATCATTTGTCTGCAGGCTCCATATAATTGAAATGCCGAGGATTTGGTCACAGTAAAAATTTGGTCTTGGCTCGTTGCGTTCGGGTTAAGCGATGGTGAGGGTATTGCTCATTTTACTTCCCCAACACATAGTTTCTGAGTAGCAGACAGGCAGACGTCACACCGAAGTCGTTAAGAAATGAAAAGGGGGGCGGGACTCCTGTTAGTGGGCGGAGCCAGTGAAGCAGAGTTCTGTTCAAATCGGCTGTTTAAAAGTAGTCCAGGTTTAGAAAGATAAAGCGAAAGATCATCAGCCCTCAGGAATGACGGCGGTGGTCCGAGGAACCCTGGAATGCTACTGTGCTGTGGTGGGGGGGCGGAGCCTGTTCAGGGGTAATGCTACAGTTACTGTGGCTGGGGGGAGGAGCTTGCATCACACGACGGAGCCTTTGGACGAGGACAGGTGGATGGAGTGGATGCGGGTGGCCAGCGTCTTCTCCAGGTCACGCAGGACATCGTAGGTGGGGCTGGAGGTCGGGCTCTCGGCCGGAACCTCGAACAGCAGCTGCTTAAAGGCCTCCAGCTCGATCAGGACCACCATGTTCTTCAAGAAGTAGCCCTCGATGAAGGCTGCTAGCTCATTAGCAGCAAGGAACTGAGGACAAAGCAGACTTCCTGTCAGTGAAAATTATTAATTTATTACTACATTATCACTGGAGTACATCTTCTCCAAAATGGTCAATTTGCAGGGTCATAAGTAAGGGTCACATCAAATTTCAGAATTGAATCCACAGCAGATGAAACAGATGAAAGTATTCAGTGCAAAATTCAAGCACATTTTAAAATATTCTACATTTCTGTAATCAACGTAAAATCAAAAATGATTTAGCTCAATCTTTAATGAATATTCGATATATGAACGCTTACCATATATTAAGTTTATGAGACGTATCAGTAAGTATTTAACACCATCAGAGGAGGTTTCATGTTATGGCTGACCTTGGCGTGCTTGTAAATGTCCACACACGTCTCGGTGGTGATGTTCTTGGAACAGATGATCTCACAGTGTCGTTGGAGAGCCTCGAGTTGGAAGAACTTGGCAGCAGACAGGAGCTTTGGCGCCGCAAAGACGAGCATTAAGGCACGTTAAACAGGGGCCAAGAGGAGGAAATTCAAACTGAAGCTGATAACACACGCATGCACAAAGCTGTCCCCCAGCCACGCCCTTTATTACATTCATCATGTTGGAATAGGGTGTGACTGACAGGCATTCACATCTTTGTGAGGACCACGGTAACACACATATTTCAATACATGCAAATAAGGCCTAATGGGGACATCCGGTCCTCACTCTGTTCTCTTGAACCATGAAGTGAAAACGAGTCCCCTGGGTGTGAGAATGGCAACTCACCTCCATTATCTCCGTGTTCCTGATGTGGAGAGACTCGGCGCCCCCACAATACAGATACTGCATCACCAGCTGCGGCACACACACACACACACACACACACACACATCAGACGCATAATGCACACAGGCATCCGGGGGACACGTAACCAGCGGGAAAGCTCAGACTGTGATCATTAATCATAAAACGTGGCAAGAATTTTAACCAGCGCCGCCTTCCGGTGAAGGTTAACAGTTGAGGGAATTCTTCACCGTACAGGTCTACAACAGAACTCTTCCGATCGAGCAACTCGTCAATCAAATTGGCAATATTTCATTCGACTCCATCTGCCTGAACATATTAAATAGTAATTATTAACACTGCGGGTCATGACCAACGCGGTTTAAACGTGGTTACGACTTGGAATCTGGGGTGCTGGATGTTTCCGCCATGTCCACCCTGTGTGTACCTGGAAAATGGCGTATTTCACGTGGCTGATCTCGATGCAGGTGTTCTCAGCGGGCGGCCGGTTGGAGAGCAGGGACTTGAATCTGAGCGGGAGGAGAAAGAGAGGCCGTGAGTGTAGCCGGCAGTGGCGGAGACCAGCCAGTAGAGGTCGCTGCTGCGTGGGGACGGCAGTGGTGCTCACCGCGCCGACGCCGTGTACAGCAGCACTTTGTGGGCGTAGAATGGCTTCCCCTCCACCAGGAACGTCACGTCAGACATCTCTTTATTGTTCAGGAAGTGCGGGTCTGAGAGACACATATTCTGCACGTTTAATAAGTCTTGTACACATTATACACAAATTAGCCTCAATAATAATTATATCATTTTTCAAATGATGATGCTGTCTGTTAACATTGAATATTAAATATGAACTGAGCTAAATTATGGAAGTACGTCATGAACATGAACATATACCTTTTGGTTATTTTGCATACTGTTCAAAAGTGTGGAGATAAAGAGTAAAAGACCAACCCAGACGTGAGGACTGCTTCCTCTTGACCTCGGTGAGCTTGGGGATGGGGAAGGGCCCGTAGCACTTGGTGAAGATGACCGACATCTGCTGGCTGACCACCTCATTCTGCGGGGTGAGAGGTCAGAGCTGAGGTCCAGCATTCTTTTCAACCCAGGACGCTCAAGTGCCCTGAATTAATCTAAAATGAATCTAGAGTTGTCATTAAAACCTGGACACACGCCGATCAGCGAGGAAAATGTCACCCCTGAGGACAAACATCACCTTCTCAGTGCTGAACCCATTTCCTTCAGACACCAAGTAGGCCAGAGGGCATTTTTGCCCAGGTAGACAATGAAATGTCAGTCAAATGTCAAAATGGAAAACAGCACTCTTGTGGTCCCTGCTAAAAAAAAAGAATCACCCGACTCATCTTTAACTCTGGTCACGTGAAGACTGGACGTCCTCCCCGAATGAAGAAGTAGGGTGTGCGAGAGCTGTCAATCATGCCTACAGGCTCCTCCCCTTTTCACACGATGAATAAGGAAACATATTATCATTTATTCAGCCCTAGATTTGCTGAGGCTCCTTCCGATGGCAGCTATTCATCTTCCAAGGCAGCGGTGGCCCAGCGGTTAAGGAAGGTTGCAGGTCCGAATCCCGATCCGCCAAGGTGCCACTGAGGTCCCGTCCCCACACACTTCCCCCCGGGCGCCTGTCATGGTGCCCACTGCTCACCAAGGGTTAAATACAGTGGACACGTTTCACCGTGTCACCGTGTGCTGTGCTGCAGTGTTTCACCATGACCGTCACTTCACTTTCTGATCTGAAGCGGATGAATGCGGAACTGACCCCGTTGACAGATACTAATTATTACTAGAAATAGGAGAGGAGGGGACGACTCCTTCACCGCCCGTCCTGCAACAGCTCAAGGTTACGAGGTCTTAATGAACCAGACCTTGCAGGTTCGGAGGATGTCGAACAGCAGCGGCAGGCCGTGGCTGATGAGCTCCTCGGTGTACTCGTCCTCCTCGATGCAGCTGAAGTCCTTCAGAAGGCCCTGCAGCAGCGGCCTGCGGTTCTGCCGGAAGCAGGTCCGCAGGGTCTCCAGCCAGGTGTGCAGCGTCCAGGGGACACCTGTCAGAGGGCGGACACACACACACACACACACAATGTAGGATTAGTGACTAGTGTCCAGTGTGAAAGAAATATAGTCTTTTCTCAGAATTCAGTCGGATTTTCCATCTCTTTTTGACATTTACGAACATTCTTTGTGGCACTCAGGTATTAAAATGACATGTAATATAAAGTCTGAAGGCCTCGTACTGGTTTTTCCGTGGCACTTGTCTGTCTTTTCTGAGTATTCTCCCTCTTTAACATCTTCAGGATATTTTTATCTCATTTTGACATATAACAGTTGCTGTTGGGTTTGAATTCTGGGGGAACCTGGACTTTCATGCCTATTTTCTGGGGTTTTACTGCAGCAAGTAGCATTTCATAAAGGCAAAATAACAACATATGAATTTTATGTGTCAGGGCCCAGAACAGAAAAAACATTTTTGAATATAATTCACTACTTAAGACAAACCGAATGTGTTCAGGGTTCCACATCGTGGTGTCACCTACCCAGGCTCCGGATGTCGATGGTGATGTCCACGTGTCCGTGTTCGGCACTGTGGTACATGGCTTCTCGAAGGGCGCGCAGCTTGACCTTCCCCGTCCGCAGCGTCCCCCCTTCCCGCTTCTCTCCGGGCTCTGAGCCTTCAGCCAGGATCTCCTCCAGCGACAGGACGTCACCCTTCTCCTTCTCCACCTGCGACAGAAGCTTCCGGAAAACGTTTCTGGAGGAGCAGAAAAGACAAACATCATCTCCAACCGAAACCAGAATGATAACTTGGTGAACAATGCAGCTAAATACAGCCACACACAACATGATAATCATGAAAAGCTGCAATTGCATTTTTTCCTCATCTCGCACAACCAGTGATGAAATATTCCCAATCGCCATCTATCATTAATGTAAAACATTGATCAATGGCCCTCATTATCAAAAGCTAATACAAGAAGTCCATGAAAATTATGATAATCGTTCAATTTACAAAGTTAGTAGAGCATCATGCATCTGCACCTTGTTAAAAAAATATGCCAAACGGATTCTGACGAATTCTTATGTTGGCAAATGACAAATGCATCATAAAAAAAATGCATAAATGGAAAAAAAAAAACATTGTAAGATCGGTGACACCAGCAAGGTTTATAAGGCTTTCTAACTACGGTAAACCAGTCTGGAACCTGCATGAACCCACATCCAGTTTTGAAGTAGCTTATGTGGCGCTGGCTGCTGATGGAAACTGAAGGCCTATTAGACTTTATTGGCCAGAGATGCATCAGGATGGTGCCAGCGATGAAGCATGTGATGTGAGTAGCGACGAGTAACACACACTGGTTACACACTGGGGACTCTGAATGTGTGTAGATAAAACATTTCATATTTCATTTTTCTAATTTCTGTTCCTGATTCAAGCATGAAAAAGACATCAACCGCAATCAACACGTGCCCATGATGTGTGCAGACCTTCATATGTGCATTTGTCTTACCTGTGCCCATGTGCTGCAGCAAGGCTATAGGAGTTCATTTCTCCCAGAGGGGTGGAGGTGATGCCGTTGCGGTGCATGGTGCCGATCAGGGGGTCAGCGCCTCTCTCCAACAACAGGCTGACCAGCTCGAAGTTCCCTGTGGAACATCCCTTGTAAGTAAAGCTGAAGGCGATGCAGGCTGAATGAATCTCAGAATGAATCTGTGTTCTACCACCAGCCAGGACCTTCTAGGTATGAACAAAATGCTGAGCAAACCTTTCAAGTTCCAGGATCAAATCCGACACCATATAATTATTGTGCACCGGGTCTAAATCCCTGGCGGAACATTAGCACCGATCGCTTTTCCCGGAAGCTCGGCCGAGTTAAACAGCACTTGGCTCGACCCAATAATGAGGTTCCCTGAGGAGGACTTCAGCCAAAACTTTACTCTCCCTACACTGAATGCCAAGTGGACCTGTGTTGGGGTCTGGCCGTGTCTAGCAGTGCTGGTCTACACCAGTAGAATAGACCTGCAGTGCTGCTCTTTTTCATTTTTTTCATATGCAGGCTGTCAATTGTCATATCAAGTGGAAGGTGACGCACCAGATGTGTTAAAGCGTAACTTAGACCATGGTCTCGGGAAAATATTACATACTCAATATTCATCCTCAATATTTGAAGTCATTTATTTTCAACTGACATAAAACAAAATAATTGCATAATTTATCATAGCCAATTGCTCACGGAAGTAGAACTGACAGTCGTTTTATATTAAAACTAGCAGGGCCACCGAAAGCACTCGCCAACAAACTTTATCAGACTATCTATCAGACTCCGCCCTCCACTAAGAGACTCAGCTTCTGATTGGCTCAGATCCTGAATGTCTCATCTAATCATTAGCGCCTTTTATGACTCAGAAATGGTCAAATTGTCCGATATGGGCCATGTGGACACCCTGGTCAATGTTCAGATAAAAGCTCACGTGAGCTTCTGAATGGTCCTGATGTGAAGATTATCGAAATAAATTTGCTTCACATTCCGTAACTGCTGCTCCCGTCATTTGAATAAATTACGATACGGATTGATTGTCCCGAAACAATTACTGTGGGTAACGCTGCTGGCGGCGAGCTGCATATAAAGAGCGTTTTAAAAACTACATTCATTACTGAACACTCACTTAACAGTTTTTAATTACGGAACATTTTTAATGACTTGATGAGACCCTGCGGAGAGATTAGAGTCCCAGGGCGTGGCCTCACCTGCAGCAGACGCCAGCTGCAGCGGCGTCTCGGCGTAGTTCTCCACGCCCTCCTGCAGCGCCCCCTCCACGTTGGCACGGGCGTCCAGCAGCAGCTGAGGCGGGGTGGACGTGAACAGAAGATGCCTTACAATCCGAGGTAGCGGGGCGTGAGAGCCCAGCCTACGGCCTAACTGTCCCTCCGAACATCGCGACATTCCCCAGAATTCTTCCGTACTTCAGTCGTACGAGATCGTGAGGGCGCCGGCGCCTGCTCGGTTCAGCCATGCCTCAAGCACAAACTCATCTCTGACCAGGATGTGGAGGATGAGTAATGGTGGATGCAACGATGGGAAATGGATGAGTGACCCGCATAGGCATAACGGTTGAGCTTTAATCTGATATGAAAGATATGCCTTTTATATGGAAAAAATTCAAAACAAAAAAACATGGCGTCTCCCTCATTATTCCCAATAACCAAAGTGCTGACAAGAAGAAATCTGGGGGATAAACGGGTTCTAATGTGGTTAAGCGACCTGACTAAACCATGTGAGATTATCTTAGACTTGTTGGGGGAACCAAAATATCCAAAGTGAGTCCAGTACAAGTGAAACTGCAGCAGGAGGCATTAAATACGGTCACATAAACCACGTGATCTGGGTTCTGGATAATAAATGTGCAAAAAAAAAAAGAGGAGATAGTGATAATCCAGCAGCACAGTCATGTTCATTTGCTCCACTGAATGGCAAACTGCTGAAATTGGAAATTTCAGGTCGCTGATGGGTTGGCATTTGGTTTCGGAGGCCGGTCTTCTGTCACTACCCAGCCTGCTGTTCGGGATAGTAGATGTGTATGGTGTTGACTGAACATTGGTGTCTTTGGAGCTTTTCACCCACCTATTTCATCCACCCAGCATCTGGTAAACTACTGGTAAACTAGGGCTAGTAGTAGCCTAGTGGGTAACACACTTGCCTATGAACCAGAAGACTACGGAGTCACAGGTTCAAATCCTACTTACTACCATTGTGTCCCTGAGAGGGACACTTAACCCTGAGTGTCTCCAGGGGGGGACTGTCCCTGTAACTACTGATTGTAAGTCGCTCTGGATAAGGGCGTCTGGTAAATGCTGTAAATGTAAATGTAAGACGTTTCACGTTTCACCATCTGATCGGTACTGCAGCCAGTTAATAAAGTGATTCCGTCTGAATCTGTCCTGAAAGAGCGTCTCTGATTACTGAGGACGCGGCTGTCAGTTATTCGACACTGATGATAAAAGACAGGGCTGGACTGAATGCATTCGGTCCAGCCACACCGGCTGCCACAACTCTATACACACGCCATTATTATTATGCTGGGCCATAATAATAATCAAGGACATTGTAAAAAGGTGAAGGCATCAAGTCAGACAGCGTCACTACCTGCACGACAGGGATGTGTCCGTGTAACACGGCGAAAGTGAGTGAAGTCCCCTGTCTGGTTTCGGGGTAAACTGAGGGGTGCTTGTGTACTGTGCTGGGCACCTAGGAAGTCATAGGTGAAGTTCAGGGAGAGAAATATTAAGCCATTAATGAGGCATTCGTGATCTCAGCATTGTGGGAGGAGTAGAGAGAAAGGAAAGCAAAATGGAGGAAGCCAAGAGTGAGCGGAGGGGGAAAAAAAAAGGTTGAAAAGTCAAAATCCTCCCACATATTCACACCACCACCTCCACCACGCAGAGAAGCAGCTCACAGAAAGAAACCCATTGGCCCCCGACTCCACATTCCACATGACCACCCCTCCCTCAGCGTTCCATACACAGCAGCGGTTCTCCACCCAGCCTGGCTGCCAGAAGGTGGTCCTGAGGACTGGGTGAAGAAGCACTGGAACACACAGACAGACAGACAAGACGAGGGACAATACACACACAGGCAGGAAGCAGTGGGTGACAAGGGATCGTCACCTAATCCGCCATACGGATCTTATATAAAAACAGAACTATAGAAAACACAGTTATCAGTGTGCAGCATTCGCAACATTCCATACTTTATACCCGTTCCATTCATCTGGTGCTCTTACCCAGAGTTCCCCTCTCTGCAGCCATGACAAGTCTATCTAATACAGAGACCACAGTTCTGGGGTCACATCCATGAAGCATTTCACTATTAAACTATTAAAAGACTATTAAAAATTCATTAAATGTAAATTCTTGGTAAAATATGATAGAGGGTTGCTGAGTTTCTGGGGTCTAACGTGGCTCATGCTTCATAGATCAGGACCCGATGGTGCATCTCCATAAATCTGGAGCTACAGTTGCACTTTTACCCCATAAAAGCCAAAAGTGCAAGTGTTCTTGTACATAAAACCGGATTTGAGCGTCCCTGGGAGCACCAGAGGATCAGGACATAAAGATGGCACACCCTACACATAACCACGCCCACACCCGCCCGCCCACTGACCTCGCTGTTGATGTCGGCGCCGGCGTCCAGCAGCATCTGTACCATGGCCTCGTCACCGCGCACGCATGCATACATGAGAGGGGTCATGCCCTGCAGACGCACACACACCACCCGTTGCACCGAGGTGTCACTAAAGCAGGTCGCTGGGTCCAGGGCACCTGCTGTGTGACCTTGGGTGTGACTCCAGGAAGATCAGGTCAGAACTAGTCAAACAACATGCCCTCCTGACACGCCCCTAGCACTGCTGGCCAATTAACACCCAAATTGGTGTAAATACAAGACTAATTTAATGAATCTCCAAGGTTGGTTACATCTACTGGTATTGTTTTAACTGCGATGACCCAATCAGTGAGATGACATCACTTTTTAGATATTTCTCAAGAAAAAAAGTGTTATATTTGTGCCAATATTGTACATTTATTACAATAAAATGGAACCTATAAATAAATATTTTACATAAATATAACACATTAAGCTGTCTGTTTAACATATCTTTCCTGAAAAGGTATATAAACACGAACGTAATGCATTTTATATTATTATATAATAATAATTATTATTAAATTATTACATAATGCGCATTATTAAGCTTTTTATGTCACATGATGTTTGCAAGATATCCCTCAGTGGAGCATGATTAAAAAATAAAATAATAATAATAATCTTTCCTCTGTGTAAATAAATGATGACTTTGTTGATTTCTGTTTACATGTAATGATTCCATCACAATGTAAACTTTTTGGCTCAGACGTGATACATGCGCGATGTTCTGAGTATGTTCATGGTGGTATGTTCATGAGAATGCCTCCCTGCTGTACTACAGAGTCGGGGTGGGACGTTTAAATGCCCTCGGCATTGGTCCAGAAGGCCTGGCTGTGATGGAACAATAGACCTTCTCATCGTACCCCTGGCTGCAACGCACCTTCATTAATTCCTGCCAGTCAGCATAATGCAGCCACTCACCGCCACCTTGTCTGCTGCTTGTCACGAGGAATTTATCTCAGCTTCTCCGCAAGCATTAGCTCGGGCTCAGACACCCCTGAGCGCTTTTCAGCTGCTTCACCAGCCTATAAATATTCAGATCGTTCAGCTTTGGGGCGAAGAAACGGTGACAAAAGAGACTTCGTTTGTGCTGACTCTCAGGAAGCGCTTCGAATCCGGACGGGAGTTTAAAAAAAAAAAACGAAACCAGCGACGACAAAGAGCTTTGGAAGGAAAATCTTTAATTAGGTGTGGGTACGAGCTACAGCCTCCTGGTTCTAGTGTTCTAGTTTGGCTTAATCTCTGGGGATCGGTGCAAAAAGGCCACAAAGGACCTTTAACATGAAATTGTACATGCACTATAAGAGAAATGAGCTCTTCACGCCCGAGAATTTAGGGTTTACACACCACAACCTCTCTCTGCATGCCAGGCTGCATCAAAATCTCTGCTAAATTACCAGATGCAAATGTGACATTCGGCTAAATTTGCAGCTCCCCAAAAAACTTTGGGGAATTCTGGGAAGAGGGTGTTTTTTCATACAAAATGAAGCAGAAAAATGTGCATAACCTGTGTAAAGGAGTTAACAGTTTACTGTACTGTGGAGTTTATTATAAACTAATTTATTATCAACAATTCAGTTATGTTAAGTATTCTATATGTTGAAATTCTCATTTTTTGCAAGTCAGCAATATGTATTAATGACAAGCATAAGCTAACCTGATGTGAATGTGACCTTGTTTTTAACAGCGATAAAGTGTTATGGGCGGAGTCATGCTAAACAGTCAACTGATATTTATGCCCCGCCCCCAAAATTGTGGACACCAACGGTGATGAAACAGGTAAATTTTCCATGACTTGGTTTCTATTTGAACTGATTCCTGCTTGTTAATGCGTGTGGCGATATCGGTGCATTTTTCAGCGGTTAGGCGCATATGTAGAGTTATGTTTATGGAGAGAATATTTGTGCGTAAATGCAAGTTCTGCACACACGTTTCTTCTCTATGTTTACTCATGCAACTGAAACCATCTGGTCCAACTTATTTAGTGTGTGTGTGTGTGTGTGTGTGTGTGTGTCTCAGACCTGCTCACTCATGCTGTTGATACCATCCGGCCCGAGCAGGTTGACCGCCTGCTTGACCAGGTCCGTCCTGCCGCAGTTGAGCATCCTGAAGCCCAGGTCCTGCAGGAACTTGGCCTCGGTGGAGGCGGCGTCCAGCTTCCTGGAGGCGCAGAAACAGTCGTCAGCTCTGGGCGGGAGAGAGAAGGAGAAGGACGTCATTCGTCTCCATTCAGACCACCGAGGTCCAAAATGCTGGATTTAATACAGCTGAGGACACGGCCTTCAGTCTCGGAGCGCCAAATGGAACATCACAAGCAGTTGATCTATTTTACTGTAAATACAGCCGGACATGAAGTCAGGGAAGGATCCTCGACGGCTGCCCCACCATCGAATCCTGAAAGTGACGTGATTGTCATTGTGAAACACTGCAGCGCAGCACACTGTGACACGGTGAAACGTGTCCTCTGTATTTAACTGTCACCCTTGGTGAGCAGTGGGCACCATGACAGGCGCCCGGGGAGCAGCGTGCGGGGACGGGACCAAGATCAACGGGACCTCGATTAAGAGTCCACTTCCTTACCCGCTAGGCCACCACTGCCCCACATACCCCAACCTAATAGCACCTCTGATAAGGGTCCTTCCAATTCTGGGGACAGGGACGTTTATTCAGCACAAGTCCACAATCTGTTGTCCAGATGCAAGGAAGGAGTCATGTAGACTTGGAAGAAACAGTTCTATCACAGAAGCATCCTTAACATTGAGGAAAACCCTCAGAATAATGGTTCCACACCCCCCAGCAGCAAATCCAGAGCAGCTCTACTGAATAAATCCTTTCAAAAAGCCGGACATTCTTCTTTCTGAAGTTGGTATGAAACAGGAAGTGTGCAGAGGGCTCTGTGCAGAGGGATTTATGGAAAGAGGGATGTGGATGAAGTGATGATGGAGAATGGAGGACCGCATCATTTCTCTTTATGAGTTTTTTGCGGGTTTTTATTGTACGTACGGAGGAATAATTGTGTAATGACTGATGAGATGTTGAACATTTGAGCCGAGGGGACGATGACATCCTGCACGGTGGCGTGTGAACGACACTGTTCGGTTTGTCAGGTGGCTGCCTGGTGAGTGTGTGTGTGTATGTGTGTGTGTGTACAGTGCTGCGTTTGTTTGTGTTTTCTCATGCTTTTTCACGTGTAAGTGTTGTTTGCCGGCTGCCTTCTGCTCTGTTAGTAAAACTGACTCATTTCTTTATTGTGTTTCATGTGGGCGTCACGTTTTTTACCAAAGTGAAAATATCCAATTACACCTCTTACTGTGTATCACGGTCAACAATTGAGGACGCGCGTGTGTGTGTGTCCATGTTAGTGTGTATAATGTATATCAGTGTGAATGTGTAGTATTATATGAACTGTGTGTGTGTGTGTGTGTGTGTGTGTGTGTATAATGCATATCAGTGTGAATGTGTAGTATTATATGAACTGTGTGTGTGTGTGTATAATGCATATCAGTGTGAATGTGTAGTATTATATGAACTGTGTGTGTGTGTGTATAATGCATATCAGTGTGAATGTGTAGTATTATATGAACTGTGTGTGTGTGTATATAATGCATATCAGTGTGAATGTGTAGTATTATATGAACAGTGTGTGTGTGTATAATGCATATCAGTGTGAATGTGTAGTATTATATGAACTGTGTGTGTGTGTGTATAATGCATATCAGTGTGAATGTGTAGTATTATATGAACTGTGTGTGTGTGTGTATAATGCATATCAGTGTGAATGTGTAGTATTATATGAACTGTGTGTGTGTGTGTGTGTGTGTGTGTATAATGCATATCAGTGTGAATGTGTAGTATTATATGAACTGTGTGTGTGTGTATAATGCATATCAGTGTGAATGTGTAGTATTATATGAACTGTGTGTGTGTGTGTGTGTGTGTGTGTATATAATGCATATCAGTGTGAATGTGTAGTATTATATGAACTGTGTGTGTGTGTATAATGCATATCAGTGTGAATGTGTAGTATTATATGAACTGTGTGTGTGTGTGTATAATGCATATCAGTGTGAATGTGTAGTATTATATGAACTGTGTGTGTGTGTGTGTGTGTGTATAATGCATATCAGTGTGAATGTGTAGTATTATATGAACTGTGTGTGTGTGTGTGTGTGTGTGTATAATGCATATCAGTGTGAATGTGTAGTATTATATGAACTGTGTGTGTGTGTATAATGCATATCAGTGTGAATGTGTAGTATTATATGAACTGTGTGTGTGTGTGTATAATGCATATCAGTGTGAATGTGTAGTATTATATGAACTGTGTGTGTGTGTGTGTGTATAATGCATATCAGTGTGAATGTGTAGTATTATATGAACTGTGTGTGTGTGTGTGTGTGTGTGTATAATGCATATCAGTGTGAATGTGTAGTATTATATGAACTGTGTGTGTGTGTGTGTGTGTGTGTATAATGCATATCAGTGTGAATGTGTAGTATTATATGAACTGTGTGTGTGTGTGTGTATAATGAATATCAGTGTGAATGTGTAGTATTATATGAACTGTGTGTGTGTGTGTATAATGCATATCAGTGTGAATGTGTAGTATTATATGAACTGTGTGTGTGTGTGTGTATAATGCATATCAGTGTGAATGTGTAGTATTATATGAACTGTGTGTGTGTGTGTGTGTGTGTGTATAATGCATATCAGTGTGAATGTGTAGTATTATATGAACTGTGTGTGTGTGTGTATAATGCATATCAGTGTGAATGTGTAGTATTATATGAACTGTGTGTGTGTGTGTGTATAATGCATATCAGTGTGAATGTGTAGTATTATATGAACTGTGTGTGTGTGTGTATAATGCATATCAGTGTGAATGTGTAGTATTATATGAACTGTGTGTGTGTGTGTATAATGCATATCAGTGTGAATGTGTAGTATAATATATGAACTGTGTGTGTGTGTGTGAACACTTGGAATTAAGAGAATCTTCGTACTTCAGCTGCCGTGGCTCACAGTCGACCCCGGGCAGCAGCAGTCTGGCCGCCTGCCGGACGTCATCACTGTCCACCGAGAAGCTCCTCCGGTGCTCGGTGTGGGCGACAGCCACCCGGATCCACTCCATGAGTGGCGGCAGCACCAGGAAGGGCCTGCAGGGGGAGACAAAGAGAAGCCCAGCGCCATCAGGACCAGTGCAGAAGTAACCAGGAAGAACGAAGATGTGGCTGCTTATCAAGGAACTAACTAGGATGGTAGGAGGATGGCAGGAGGTTCAAACCGGGCTCAGTGGTGGCTTAGTGGTGGCTTAGTGGTGGCTGTGGTCAAACCGCCAAGGTACTGAGGTCCCCTTGATCAAAGCACTGACCCACACGCTGCTCGCCAGGCACTTACATTTACATTTACATTTAAGGCATTTATCAGACGCCCTTATCCAGAGCGACTTACAACCAGTAGTTACAGGGGACAGTCCCCCTGGAGCAACTTAGGGTTAAGTGTCTTGCTCAGGGACACAATGGTAGTAAGCGGGATTTGAACCCGGGTCTTCTGGTTCATAGGCGAGTGTGTTACCCGCTAGGCTACTACCACCCACACTTTTCACTGTGATTGAAAGTCTTTAAAAGTGAAGTGATTGTCCTGATTTGAAGTGACGTGATTGTCATTGTGAAACACTGCAGCACAGCACATGGTGACACAGTGAAACGTGTCCTCTGTATTTAACCCATCACCCTCGGTGAGCAGTGGGCACCATGACAGCGTGTGGGGACGGTACCTTCATCAAGGGGACCTCAGTCGCACCTCTGCGGATCGGGATTCGAACCCACAACCTTCAGATTACGTGGCTGTTTCCTTACTGGCTAGGCCACCGCTGCCCCAAGAGGAGTCAGCTCAGCGTCCATCTCTGTTTCACAATATTTCTATTTCTTACCAATGAAATCAAACATGCAGATACTCCTGCCACAAAACGCCTTGATTGTGACGGGAGCTTTTGAGAGAAAAACCATCACTTCATCTTTCACAATAAATCTCGCTTTGCTGCAGCTCCACCACAAAAGATTTAGAAATATGTAAACTACACACAATAAAACATAACCACACAATTTTTTTTAGCATACAGACATCAGAACACAATTCTCACACACCACAATCCAATAATAATGACTTTTATTCATTTTTAAATCGTTCAAATAATCTTTTTGTGTAATATTCGGATCTCTAGATGGGAGGGAATAAAATAAAAGCGAGCGGCTGATCAGAAAGCGGGTCGTGCTACAGGTGGACCAGCAGGGACGAATGGAGTTCCTCGTCAACCTGGGCGTCTCCTAATGGAACTGGCCGTCGCCGTGTTCTTCTTAATTCCCATCGCAGAACAACACGAAGGCCACCACGTCTTTTCGCGTGGATGCTCAGATGACTGTGAGGAGATCTTGCTGGAATTTCATTTAATCAGCAATACAACCTACATGTTCAGGGTGAAGAACTAGAGCTTCATACAGAGACGCAGGAACCTGAGGAGCTTCCATTTGAGGTACGTTTGAGCTGCGTCTGAACATCTTCCTATCTTTAAAACCCACCTATTCTCGCTGCCGTTCACTCATCATTGAACAATCAGGAGTGTTTTTTCTAGGATTTTATAAGCATTTTTTTGGTTTGTTTTTAATTTTTATTTAAAATGAATATATTTGAAATGTATTTCATTTTTATTACTATTGTTTATATTGTCTTCATATCTTTTACTTTATGAGTGTACAGCGCTTCATCCTGTTTTACATCTGCTTAGTAAATAAAGTGGCTCGGATTGGATCTTCTAGCTCAGCCAGTTTCTCGGTTATTGAAGGAGACGCACCGTCCTGGTCTGTGGTGACGACCAAATGGCTGAATAGACCAGGAACAAATGCTGCTGGGTCTTCAGTCAGATCCCACCTCTCATAACAGCTACTAATACCTCTGAGCTCCAGTTACAAGTCTCTGGAATGAGCGAACGGACGTAGATGACGGGTCAGAATTACAAGATCCGCAAGAACAACCACACAGACGTACTCGGTACTAGAGCGTCTAAAAAACCACGAAGAAGCTCATTTGTTTTCAAAATGCCATATTCACTGCACATGGAGTTGGATTTTTGTTTTAAAAATCCAACATATCCTAGGATTTGAATCAAATAGGATTCACAATGCAGAAATGTCCATTTATGTTGGTTATACAGCATCACCTCCAAACTGAATCATCTATTCTTTATGCCTTTATCTCTTTATCTCTGGACAGATGAGGGGTCGGGTCCAAAATGCAACATGCTCTTTCCCAGCAGAAGTAGCCTACTGGTTTAGGAATGACATAATTGATTGTGGCAGATCGGAGGATCGTAAACAGCTGAAATTCTACGTTGTTATCTCCTCACGGGGCTCCAGAAAATGCTCACTTCAGCTCCTCGATCCCGAATGTGTTAAAGTTGGGCCAGGCCATTGTACCATCTCCCCTGCTTCCGTCCCTCCTTGATCTTCCCTTGGTCATCTGAGCGTGAGAGGACTTTTCTGACATTCAAGCATGTTTGACCTCCTCTCTCTCTGGGGCCCTTGCTGAGACTGGACTGACGAGGACGTTTTAGACGTTGACACGCCCACCATTCGCCCTTCTGTTCACACACCGTAGCCACAACAGAGACAGAACGGGTGAGAGAGGACACCCCATTTCATTTTTGGACGTGTACCTCTCCGTGTGCAGCGTGATCTTGGACGGCTCCACGTTGGGGTTCTCCCACTCCATCTGTGGACAGTGCATGAAGTAGCAGAGCGTGTAGAGCGCCTCCGGCTCCCAGTGGACGGTGCCGGCCCGGTTCTGGTGCACCGGGGTGCCATTACTGGGGTTCTGTATGTGCAGCGGCTGCAGGTGGTGCATCGCCCGTGACACCAGGTCACCTGTGGAGGACAAGGGACAAGTCACCCAAAATACCACAATACCACAGTACAGCTGTAAATTTCCACAATCTCCACAACCAAATTTCCTACGATGATGAAACTTGGCAAATAGTGATAAAAAACATCTGTGACAAAAAAAGTGAAAGTGATAAATTGACACATGTGACACCACATCACAGCACACGTCCTCAAGCAGGGCAGTCTTTGAGTTTGTACGGTCTCTGTGGCGTAATCGGTTAGCGCGTTCGGCTGTTAACTGAAAGGTTCGTGGTTCAAGCCCACCCAGGGACGAAAGGTGATTTTAGCGGTTAAGGAAGTGGCCCCGTAACCAGAAGGTTGCCGGTTCGAATCCCGGTCCGCCAAGGTGCCACTGAGCAAAGCACTGTCCCCACACACTGCTCCCCGGGCGCCTGTCATGGTGCCCACTGCTCACTCAGGGTGATGGGTTAAATGCAGAGGACAAATTTCACTGTGTGCACCGTGTGCAGTGCTGCTGTGTATCACACGTGACGATCACTTCACTTCACACGGTGAAACGTGTCCTCTGTATTTAACCATCAGCCTTGGTGAACAGTGGGCAGCCATGACAGGCGCCCGGGGAGCAGTGTGTGGGGACGGTGCTCTGCTCAGTGGCACCTTGGCGGATCATGGGATTCGAACCAGGTAAAGCAAACACATCATCTCCTGAGAGACATGATGCCACCAGCAGGTCACACACGCACACCAGCCGGCGGGGTCAGGGGTAAGGACACTGGTGTCTTACAGCAGGTCCCCAGATGTTGGGGTCGTGATCTGGTGGAGAACCAGCAGGGGTTCATCCGAGCTCCACTTTTCCTTCTCTCCAGACGTTCACCCAACCGGAGCTTAACAGACGTGACAGCGACAAAACCGCCCTCGCCGCTGTCACTCGTCACGAGTTTTCATCGCCACCACTGCATAAACATTCACCGCAGGTAGATCTTTCTCCTTCACGCTTACCGAACAACAGGCGAGAAGAGCGAGAGGTCCACCACCGCCGAGCGTCATGGCAGATGCACCCTTTACTTTGCTAATTGTTCTTTTGGCTGGAGGCGCGGCGGCGTTAATCACAGGAACCCCGGTTCCCCGGTTCCCCGGTTCCCCGGCCGCGCTCTGCAGCAGGTGTAATTACAGCCGTTCCCAGGTTCTCTCTCACGTCCTTCCCTTGATCCCGCTGCAGGAGAAAATTCACCTTTCCATCAAAAAGCACCATCAGGCCGAACAAATAACCACGGGGAAGAAGAAAGGAGGACGTTTTCTTTGAAAGTTCAGTCGGCAGGAGTTCCAGTCGCCAGATTTTTCAAAGCGTTCCTCCCCTAGGGCTTCAAAGGAGACCCCAGGTCAAGAGGCGCACAAGGGACCGGAGAAGTTCTGCTGTCTGATTCGATTAGATCAGGACCTGATAGGACGACTCTCTCAGCTTGCAGCAAAACGCGATCTGCGCGTCGCATTTTAATGCGAAGCTTCAGAAGATCCTGGCACCGTGTGGTCCAGGGGGAGACGTATTAATACACCAGACGTTAACGCCACTGCAAGATTGGACCATTCAGAACAGACATTAATGCAGGTTTATTAAGGCCTCATTACTCAGCCACGCTTCATTAACCGGACCTCGTACTAAACCGCTTAGATCTCGCGAAGAACCTTCCGATGTTCTAAGTTAAGTAAGTGAAGTGATTGTCACTTGTGATACACAGCAGCACAGCACACGGTGACACAGTGAAATGTGTCCTCTGCATTTAACCGTCACCCTGAGTGAGCAGTGGGCAGCCATGACAGGTGCCCGGGGAGCAGTGTGTGGGGACGGTGCTTTGCTCAGTGGCACCTCAGCGGGATTCGAACCGGCAACCGCTTCCTTAGCCGCTAGGCCCCCACTGCAGAACTTATCACACGTCGTATAACCGCTGCACGCAGATACAGCCTTAAGCTAAATAAAGCAGACTGTAATGGCTGGAGGCTGATTTCACAGTGATGGCCGACCATCAATCACCTTTAATCGCCTGCCAGCAGCAGCACGTTTGGACGGACTAATAACCATCAATCAGGTTCTAAACCACGAGAAAGCTCATCATCCAGAGATGTACAGGTAGCAATCACAGCCCCGTTCCACAGAACAGTGCCCACCTTCACATCGTTCTCATCTAGGTGCTTGTACAGAGCAATTATTGATTTTATCTATTCAAATACCCAAATTATTCATATTTGCTTAAACTTAAGCTTTTGAAGACAACAAGGTGAGAGGCCTGATCTTATCCTCCTGAGAACCGGGGCAAATTATTATACCATTTAGACACTTTTAAGTAAGAATAACATATTACGGTAAAAGGACGTCCAAAATGTAACGTCCCCGTATGAGAACACAGGGTCTCAGGTTAAAACCGTCCCTGTCTAATCTTTCTGATTAATGAGACCTGGCAAGATTTTACATTTAAATGTACATTTAGAGCATTTATCAGACGCCCTTATCCAGACTTACAGTCAGTATTTACAAGGACAGTCCCCCCCTGGAGACACTCAGGGTTAAGTGTCCTGCTCAGGGACACGATGGTAGTAAGTGGGATTTGAACCTGGGTCTTCTGGTTCATAGGCGAGTGTGTTACCCACTAGGCTACTACCACCCCCATAAACACGTGTAACAGAGACAATCTAGCGCAAGATCAGAAACTTGCAAATATGACAAAAAAGTAAATTCATAAATGCATAAATGCCAGAAAATGCCCCCAAATTGTTTCCCTGATGCCTGCAGATGCCTGATGAAGGTGAGACTGAGGCGCCGGAGCCGTTTTCAGAGAAGTGCATGATGGGTCTTGGCCAGTCGCATCATTTATTTATGTTCGCCTGGGTTCTTCGCATTTCTGCACTCTGCAGCTCAACATTTTCATCCCTCGCTCGTCGGGGTGTTTTAATTACAGACAGGCAGCACAATGGCCACGCGCTTGTAATCGTAAATTGAGCGGGTTTTATCCGGCGCTGCAGACTCAACAAAGCCTGGCCTTCAGAAAGTCACCCACGTCCAGTATTTCCATGAGAGTAGAAACTTTTCTGCGGTTTTCGACTAGAACCGTTTTAATGCGGGTCCAATCGATTAACCATATGACCCAAAAGTGAGCTGACGTGTTCCTGGCGCCCCGTTAAAGCCCCGCGACCCAATTTCATCTCCAAGTAAGTTCATCTGTGACTCCCAGGGTCACAGCTGGGCTCAAACGTCATGATGTAAGGACGATCCTGTCCAAGAGTGAAAATTCCTGCTCTAATTGGGCCACTGTGGGAATTTTGCACATAGCAGCCGAGTTAATGACAGAGGAGATGAATTAAGGAACGGGCCTATTTGTAGGCTTGAAAGGGGCACATATTCAGCCTGTATTACACTTATTTATCACTCTGACCCCGTTTAAAGTGGGTGAACACATGCCATGCATGACCTTTTAATGAAGACTCGTCCGCCGCTGAATAACATTCGAGAGTATGGTTTCCCTCCATATTTACACCATTTTCACTGTATCTCATTCTCACAGCAGTGTTCTCATATCATATCATGCTGAGATGACCTCTGACCTCGCCGTGAACGTGGGACACTGTACAGTTACGAGAGGACTCGGGACGGACGGAGACGCAGCAGCCGGCAGCTGTAAAAGGAGGGGAAGTGACGTCCTCGTCCACCAACCGTAAGTGAGGGCTGAGCGCCGAACAAAGAGCCTTTCACCCCGGCCACCAGAAAATGGATCCGGAGCCGAGAGGCGGGAGGATAAACGCCGTTCGTGGTAAAATGCGGCTCTCTGATGTTTAAATAACCGCGCCGCGCTGTGTTTTTTGGACACGATGTGCGGAATTTGGGGATTTTGCCGGCATGCTGCGGTGTCATTTTTCCTCCTGTAAAAGGCACGTTTTTACACCTTTGTGGTCCTCCAGCGGTTTGGATCATCTCTGGTGGCTCGTTGCTCATTTTCTTTGTGTTTGTAAAGATGATTTTATTTAGAGGTGCGGCAGGGAACAAGTTGCTGTGTTGAAATGAAGCGGGTTTTAAAGGTCCGGGTCCAAACCTAACACACACAGCCACGTAGCTGGAGAACAATCGGCCCACTAGTTGTCTAGTGAAATGTTGGATTTGGACGCGCCCTTTAATGTCATTTGTGTCCTCTGAGCTACATTCGGAAGGAGAGCAGGACAGTTGAACATCTACACGCTCGATTCTACTGTCCTGTAGCAGCATGGGTCCCTCCTGTCCTTCTGCGGCACTTCAAACGACCGAAGCCCATAAAGCGGCAGCAGGATGGCATTTATAAGACAGATAAAGGACTAGGCTGTATTCTAAAACCTTTTACGTAAAACGTCCCAGTTATAAAGCCTCAAACTGCTCAGGTGAAACCACAGTTGTTATAAATATGCTAAAATATGTGTTATCTGTATCTCGATATGTCAAAATCCTTCTAGGATATTGACTAGATGCAAACCGGTGGCGGTAACCTGGACGAGGTCAGCGTGCAGGATGGAGCTGATCGAAGGTCGGTCAGGACAGCGATTAATCATCAGAACTCAGAGAGCTTTCAGCATGTCACACTCACATACACATACACACTTTATCATACACTCATACAAAGACAGGGGAAGAGCAGACAAGGACTGACTGACAACTGTGCAGGCGTCTTGAAGGGCACCCAGACCCCAGAGACTGTGGCGGGAGACAGAGGACACGGAACAAAGGCAACGAAGAGACGCCGCGGACCTGCAGAACGAAGCAGTCGTGAATAGAACTCACCTTCATACTTCATATGATTCATATGATTCATGCAATTTTGCCCCAAATATACAGTTTACAAGTGAATGAAGGGCTGCTTATCGAGATATGTTGGATGTAATAGGTTCCTCTTCAGTTTTTATGTCTGTGCGCTTTCTAATTCATTTTACAAACCCACTCATGGAGGTGAAGAGGTCACCCGTCACAGTCATTTAAGAACTGGGGTCCTGCTGTTCCTGTGTACACTCGGCCTCAAATATGAGCTGGTTAGAATTTGGTGGTCAAAGGTCAAGGTCACTGAGACCATATAATTAGAATACAGAGAATAACTGATAGGATGTTATTAGTGTAGGTCAAAGTCAAGGTCATTAATGCTTTATTCATGGTGCCAGAGCCCTCTAGTTCTATTATAAACTGTCCGTGCGCTTCAAATTAATCAAAATTAAATGAATTCAACAGTAATTTCAAATATCAAAATCTAATTTGGTGCAAAATGCCTCTGCATGAGCAAAAAATGAATAATCCCGCCAGAGGGCAGGCTGCTGATTCCCACCGTTCCGGTGTCAGCTGACTGAGGCTGTCAGGGCGCAGAATTCCCAGTTCTGTGCGGCAGCTGAACATTCTGTGGTTGCTTTGTTAGAGGGAGGAGGGCGTGTCCAGATGCCCAGCGTCCTTCTGGGTAAAAGCACAGATGATTCACAGATGAGAGTGGAGGACAAGTCAGGGTATTAAAGTGTGTTTTTTATGCGCACACACGCACACACACATAATTCATCATTCACTATGAATCCAGCCTGATGTATTCTGGGTATGAAATATTTGAAACGGTGCTGCATCGACGGACAAGCCCCCGACCCACGACGACATGGGGCGTGTTGATCGCCTTCTTACACGGGAAGCGGCATTCAGAAGGTGCCTCCAGCCTCCGAGTTCAGTAACAGTGTGGCATCTTTAAAGCAGAATGATGGATTTTACGTGGAAAAAAAAGAAGAAGTGAGACCAGAAACATCTATGTTTAGTTTTTATTAGTCTTAGTCACGTCAGGGGTGTTCAGGGACGCATCATGATGCAGGCGAGGATGATTCTGCATCGATGGCTGTATCATAATGACGTTGCCTGATCTGTGTACAGCAATATGTTGAACCTTGACTTCTACGCACCATGACATGTTTCCTCACGACCAATAGAGCTGAAGCGGGCGAGTGCTCGGTCTGCCCCTTCGAAAAATGGACTAAAAGCATTTACGTTGCATCTTGTCTGGTCGTGTCATTAAAGTTTTTATGATGTACAGTACAGTCCAAAAGTTTGGACACAACTTCATAACTCCACATGTGTTCATTCGTAGTTTTGATGCCTTCAGTGAGAATCTACCAACGTAAATGGTCATGAAGATAAAGAAAAACACGTTGAATGAGAAGGTGTCCAAACCTTTGGCCTGTGCTGTAAATTTAAAATTTACATAA
This sequence comes from Denticeps clupeoides, assembly GCF_900700375.1. Classification (NCBI taxonomy): domain Eukaryota; kingdom Metazoa; phylum Chordata; class Actinopteri; order Clupeiformes; family Denticipitidae; genus Denticeps; species Denticeps clupeoides. Next base: position 930,572 of record NC_041721.1, read on the forward strand.
ATGAAATGAAAAAAAAAACAAATATAAACATAGACCAGTGATGGATTATAAAATCCTGAAATGAAGCGTAGTCTAGAACCAACACCCATGTAGAGTAAATTTGCAGTGGGAAAATAACGGCACGGTCCACACAGAACAACCCTCCCACAGGGCGTGGCGCCCCACCACATGACCAGACAGACGGACAGACACACATCTTACTGAGCTCAGCGATGCTCCCGACCCGCGTGGCCAGCAGTGACTGCTCGATGGTGCGAAGCTCCGACTGGTTGTAGGCGTGGCCCTCTTCGCTCTTCCCCGCCCGCTGTTGGTCGTGGTGAAGGTTCAGGCTGTCTGGCAGACTGAGGACTCCTGGAGAAGGTCAAGGGTCAGTGGTCAGTGAACTAAAAAGCTCGTAAAATAGGTTCATGCACCCATCGGGATTTTTGGGGGGACTTGGGTAAATATTTAGACGTAAAACATGTGTTCCATCTGTGCTGGGAATGTGCTGACTTCTCCAAACCAGTTCCATTCATGGGAACGTGCTGCTACACCTACACACATCTCTACCTGGTTCCTCTCTTTTTTACATTTATGGAATTTCTGTACAACCTTCCAAACCTGCCATGGGACTGAGCTGAGGCTGGAACAGATGGCCACTCAACAACCCACTCAACACGGAACCGAGCAACTTCCTGGCCTGAGGGTGGGCGTCGAGCCACGCCCCGAAGAGCCCGTCCAGAATAATGAACATCTGGCTGCGCGTGAGGAGTAGGAGGCGGAGGAGCGGCTTCCGGAACGTTCCAGGAATGTCCGCCACCATTTCAGACACCATCAAACCAGCAAAACATTCTTCATTTTTATCTTTTCTATTTCTCATGTCTTTACTGATTTCCAAGGCTATAATAGGCTCAGGGCCTATGTTACTATGGTTACAGTAACTCGATTCATCCACAGTGTCTAATTCACATCTGTGCATTTTTTGGTGAATTTTAAAAAGGAATCAAAGGACATTCTAGCCACATTAACCCTGGTGTCAGCTGTATACATGTTCGTATCGTATAAATATCGGTGGATATTCTGCATCTGGAAGGAACGTTTATTAAAGCCATTACATCTGCCCTGTTCTGCAGGGTGAATAATGAAGCAAAACCAAGGCCGACTTTCACTCTTCAGCAAATCAACCATCAGTTCACTTTCATAAATCCCAGAAATCTCCCAGTGCTGGAATGTGCTTCAATATTTCATGCTTTTTTCCGTTTTATATATATCTCAACCCTCCAAAAACACGCCCTTCCCTTTCCATGGCCCTTGGTGCTCAAAACGCCTTTTTTATTACGCCGGTGGCTTCCAGAAAATTCCCCAGTGCATTATTCATGTGATTGGATGAGGGTGTGAAAAGGAATCCGTTTTGCTGCCAGTGTGTTATGGGTCTACTGCAGTCTGGCTCCTCTCGCCTGTGTTTGATCCTCAGAGATGTTTGCTGCATTAAACATCAGACCTGGCCGAGGGGGGGTGAGATGGTCTGTCAGAAAACCTGGAGAACAACTCGACACTTGGCAAACCCCATCGCTCCAGACCCAATGGGATCAGAGAACAAGCTTCTAGAACTCTTTTCGTGTGCTGCTGGTGACAAAAACGCCTCATGAACTCAAACATGGGGCTCAAACCCCCATCTGGTTTGAAAAGAAGTGGACAATGATGATCGCGGGGACCATGAAACAAAGAATGGCCCGCCGTTACATAACATGCAGAGGAATGGGATCATGGGAAAGAGGGAGGGGCATCTGACCCAATAGCATGAACACCAGCACCGAAATAGCTTGATTCAACTTTGATCTGTTCACTATCACTAGTAACTTCTCTTCGTTTATGTGTTTTGCGTGTAGATGAAATCATTTTAAAGTGGGACACAGAAATATGATGGGAAGTACAGCAGGGAATTCCGATGTTGGAGCCTGACACTAATCCCCCATAAAGGAGGTCCTGCACCAGTGTCCCGGGTTGTGAGGAGAGACGCGACTGGTGTTGTTGGTCCCCGTTTCCACTTCCCCTTTCCCAAAGTCGATCCCTCTGCGTTTGTTGTTTTCGGAACTGTACGAGTAGGAACCGTCTGGAACTTCTTGGAGGTGAAGATAGAACGAACGCTGAACGCAGTAGCTGTCTACCCTGCACTTCTCAGTGGTCCGACTGCTTCGTTTTGTTTATTAAAATTGTAAAAATGTTGGTAAATAACATCACTTGCTCATTAATTCGATTTCAGAATGCATGCAGTGGTTTGGCAGATAGCTGGGAGGAAAAGACAAAGGAACTTTTGGACAATTTCTTTAAAGTGTTAAAAAAAAATCAAATGTGTCGAAAAATGAAGAGAAACGCGGCCACTGGAATGGATGTCAACAATAATATAATAATAAGATAACTTGGTTTTAATTATTTTAATGTAATCGGTCTGACAGACTGGGTTAAAAAGAATTACATTGCTAAAAAAGAGAATAAATTGTAAATTGCAAAATACAAACAGCTGGACAAAAATGAGTATAGATGTGACCAAGACCAAAAAATACAAAAATAACAGCTGGACACAAAGATTAGACTACAACAAAAATTTAATCAGGCTGCCAAAAACAACTGCACCTCTCAGTGACTTTCAGCAACATCATTAGTAACATTAATATTAAGCAAAAGAGGTAAATGATTCTGCATTTCATCTACGCAAATAAAAAGTTAAATTAAACCATGTTATTTCTACCAATAAGGTGACAATGGTGGCCAGCTCCCTTAAAATATCGCATTTCACACCATCTATTTTTGCCAGTATAATCAATATTGTAAATGCAGTACAGCACATTAGGCCAACATGGTCCATAATTACTTATAAATATGAATGATGCACCTTTAGATCTACTGAGGGAGCAGGTCCTCGTCCACAGAGGCCACCAGGATCCACTGACCATGTTTCTACCGTGTTTCCACAGCAGGTCGTATGAAGAGATCCATCTGTATCATGTCAGCCAATTATATTGCACAATGTTGTAATAATGTTGTCCCATCGTTGCAGACCTGCGAACAGGTTCCACCATGTGGGTCAGATCCTGTGGAACATCTAGCGACAGGGGCGTGCTCCCACACGCGGAACACACGCCGCGGTATTAATTAGGTGGACCAGGGACTTGGCCAGGACTTACAGTCCCGCAGTCTGTGCCAACGTTCCGTGGGAAATCTGAGATCCTGTCCCATCACTCCAGATGCAGGATCGTCCCATCGCTTTCACTCTGGAGTGCCGCTCGTCTCCCATCAGTGCGAAACTCGCTCGGAATACCAACCGCGCGGTTTCCATGGCAACTGGGCAGAACTGGCCGGAGTGGGGGAAGCCTCTGAGGGACTGTTCTGATTGGCCGGATGGCAGCGGGGGCGATAGCAGGTATGCAGTCCTTCCTGATGCTCAGCAAACCGCAAACTACAATCTCTCCGTAACTTCCAAAGAAACACCGAACCCAGTCCAAGGTCACACGAGGCCAAACCCGCTTGCCAAAAGTAAAACAACCTTCATCAAAATGAGCACCTTCTCCCATGAAACGTTCATTTTCGGGTTTTAAATGTACATGAATAGAAACGGTCAGAATGAGAAATCTGTGTTCTGGAATCCTCCCAGGCGCCGTGACTTTGGCTGCACAGGGCAAAGTGGCTCCTGGAGAAATTTGTGCTTCCAAACCAAATCTTTATTAAATCTATCAGATGTTATAAGGCGATGAAGGTGTGTGTGGAGGGAAAGGCCAGGCTGGAAAAATCAGTTTTCATATCAACGCTGCCACATTGCAGAAGGCCTTATGCAAACATCGGAACCTTCCAGGGCTCATCGTGCATTTATTACCCCAAAAAAGGTTCCATCTCAGCGCCGGGGCCCTCGACAGTTTAATTTGCGGTACAGCCGGTTTGTTAAAGCACTTTTATTTCCAAAAAAAGTGTGACATACGAGTGCCAAGGGGCCATGCTGGTGAATTAGTGACGGCTCACTGCCAAGCTGAAGCAGAGCAGACAGATAATAATAATTTTTAAAAAAGAGTTCAAGTCAGAAACCACCTCTCACCCCCATACACCCACTCTGCTGCTGCTCTGCACAGAAATAAATGGATGGAAAAGAATCTGATCGATTCCATCTTGAATTCTGATCTGTATTTGATTAGACCATCGATCAGTGCTTGCCAGTACGAATGGGATCCACACTTTAATTTCAGGCTGTGTGAAAATCAAAAAGTCATCAATTTAACCCTATAAAATCCACCTAATAGAATGGATATTATAAAACAGGAGCATTAATAAACCATTTATTAAGAAAAAAAGAGCTGATCCGGGATTTTAACAAGAAGGTGCATACAAATATTTCAAGTGCTGAAAAGTTCTAAACACAAATAGTTCAGAACTAAAAAGGTATGTAATATCCTGGTGCTGTACAAGACGTTGCACATGTTGCATGTTCACTAATGTCACATTCATCAGTTCAGCCGCTGGAATTAAAGCGCCTGATAACCTGCATGTTGGTGTTGGTAGTGGGCGTGGTCACGTTGACTGGAATTAAAGCGCCTGATAACCTGCATGTCGGTGTTGGTAGTGGGCGTGGTCACGTTCACTTGAATTAAAGCGCCTGATAACCTGCATGTTGGTGTCGGTAGTGGGCGTGGTCACGTTCACTTGAATTAAAGCGCCTGATAACCTGCATGTTGGTGTTGGTGGTGGGCGTGGTCACGTTGACTGAAATTAAAGCACCTGATAACCTGCATGTTGGTGTCGGTAGTGGGCGTGGTCACGTTGACTGGAATTAAAGCGCCTGATAACCTGCATGTTGGTGTCGGTAGTGGGCGTGGTCACGTTCACTGGAATTAAAGCGCCTGATAACCTGCATGTTGGTGTTGGTTGTGGGCGTGGTCACGTTCACTGGAATTAAAGCGCCTGATAACCTGCATGTTGGTGTTGGTTGTGGGCGTGGTCACGTTCACTATAATTAAAGTGCCTGATAACCTGCATGTTGGTGTTGGTAGTGGGCGTGGTCACGTTCGCTGGAATTAAAGCGCCTGATAACCTGCATGTTGGTGTAGGTAGTGGGTGTGGTCATGTTGACTGGAATTAAAGGGCCTGATAACCTGCATGTTGGTGTCGGTAGTGGGCGTGGTCACGTTGACTTGAATTAAAGCGCCTGATAACCTGCATGTTGGTGTCGGTAGTGGGCGTGGTCACGTTGACTTGAATTAAAGCGCCTGATAACCTGCATGTTGGTGTTGGTTGTGGGCGTGGTCACGTTGACTTGAATTAAAGCGCCTGATAACCTGCATGTTGGTGTTGGTTGTGGGCGTGGTCACGTTCACTATAATTAAAGTGCCTGATAACCTGCATGTTGGTGTTGGTAGTGGGCGTGGTCACGTTCGCTGGAATTAAAGCGCCTGATAACCTGCATGTTGGTGTAGGTAGTGGGTGTGGTCATGTTGACTGGAATTAAAGGGCCTGATAACCTGCATGTTGGTGTCGGTAGTGGGCGTGGTCACGTTGACTTGAATTAAAGCACCTGATAACCTGCATGTAGGTGTCGGTAGGGGGCGTGGTCACGTTATCTGGAATTAAAGAACCTGATAACCTGCATGTTGGTGTTGGGCGTGGTCACGTTGACTGGAATTAAAGCGCCTGATAGCCTGCATGTTGGTGTCGGTAGTGGGCGTGGTCACGTTCACTGGAATTAAAGCGCCTGATAGCCTGCATGTTGGTGTCGGTAGTGGGCGTGGTCACGTTCACTGGAATTAAAGCGCCTGATAACCTGCATGTTGGTGTTGGTAGTGGGAGTGGTCACGTTCGCTGGAATTAAAGAACCTGATAACCTGCATGTAGGTGTCGGTAGGGGGCGTGGTCACGTTCACTGGAATTCATCTTCTGGGAGTCATAAATAAACACCCACCTCTGGGTGTAGTTACAGGTAACCAACATTCAGAAGAATAATTACTTGATGCAACATTAATGAACAACACACATTAATGTATATGTAGCGCAGGTCGAAGTTTCATTAGTGAATATTTAGAATGCCAATTCCTAATGAATATTACTGTGTGATCTCTGCAACGCTGGCAATGTCCTGTTCACCATGACAACCCCTCCTTCAACCCCCCCCATACGCCTCCTTCATTAGTAAAGCTCTCCATGGCGGTTTTATAACACCTAACAATCGCACACCAGCAGGAAGTGTAATTAAGAGGCTGTATAAAAGATCAGCATGAGCTGCTGCCGGCTTTGAGATAAATTCGTATCCAGGCGGTAATGAAGTCCACGTCCAGGAGAGGATCAGCTGTGCACAGTACAGTACGAATACCCGTACAGCCCGTATATTTCATAATGAGGCGGCACGTATATCACCACCAAGCTGTGACTCTTGCCCCCCCTTCAAACTTTCCTGGTGGCCACATCAGGTATTACAGTTGCACCCGCTGTTGTGAAATTAAAAAACGAAATAAAAAATGTATTGCCATCGGCATAGACGGTCTCATAAGATTTTCATTCTCCTCATTTGCATGACACATGACGCCACGCACGGCAGTAGGAAAAGTCTGAGGATCACTGACTTAGATAAACACGTAATGCACGTGCGATGTCTGCTATGATGAAAATTATTTTAAAAATTCTTAATCATTTTAAATAATATTTTTTCTTAGATGTGAAGCTACCATGAATTACGAGGATATTTGATGAAACAGAATCCCGCACGAGTCCTATGTAGAGTGGTGCAGGCAGGAAACGTCCCAGGATGCTTTGCTGCTTGCTCTGCCTCTCCATCTGTGCTCTGGAAAGTGTCAGAATCTTCTGACTCATCTCCAACGGCAACGACAGGAGAGGGAGAGCGAGGTGAGAAGCAGCAGCAAAATAAAACAGGAGAATACGACCTGCACAACTCATACACACACACACACACACACACGCGCGCACACACAGACACGCACACACACACACACACACACACACACAGACACACACATACAGACACCACACACACACACACACACGCATGCACGCACACACACACATACAGATACACACACACATACACACACACACATACACACACATACAGATACACACACACATACACGCACGCACACACACACACGTACACATACATACAGACACACACACATGCACACACACACACACACACACTCACACACATGCACACATACAGTAGTAGAATTAAAACTAATTAGCCTTAATGGTGGGCTTCCTATTTCCATAACACCCATTACTAAGTGTAGTAGTGAAAATGAAGTGATTGTCATTGTGAAACACTGCAGCACAGCACACGGTGACACAGTGAAACGTGTCCTCTGTATTTAACCACCAGCAGTGTGAGAGTCCGCTTCCTTAACCGCTAGGCCACCACCGCCCCACAACCACTGATAAGAAAGTGTTCAGCAGAAACCTTCAAGACTGTTGGAAACCGTCCCCATTGTCCATCTGAAGGTGGAAGAGAGAAGAGGAGAGGGTGAAATTCTGCCATTACAGAAAAAGAGACTCAAATCTTCATCTTTTTATTTATTACATAACCTGACGTGGGTTATTTCATAGTCCTGCATCCTCGGTTTTGTTCTATAAATGTAATAGTCCCATAAATGAGTAGGGGCGTCCAGACTTTTGACCGGAAATGTAGGACCAATGCCTTCATAAAAAGGTCTCATTCAGTGAAACCGAGCTAAATGTCCAGTGAAAAAATAAATTGGATTTACCGGGTGGGTCAGATGAGATTTTGACCGCGGTGGAGGACGGTTGGAGGACGGTGCGGATGTGAGGGTGGGGTGCTGGCTGCAGGAAACCATCATGTCTGGAACAACAGGCTCAGGCCGAATGGAAAAAGTCCCTAAAATTGTCCCAAGCGACCGCCGGGTCACAAGAATGTGGGTCAGGGTGCGGGTGCGGGTGCCAGGGCAGCTTGAGGGGACGGTCTGGGCGGCAGGGACGCAGCGCTGCGGTGGGGTTGCCAGATTGGGCCCAGATGAGGGTGTGGCTTGCCTTTGTCAGCGTTGCGCTCTGACTGGACGTGGCGCCGGTGGCCCTGTTGGGTTAATGAAATGAGAAAGGCGTGGCAGCGCTCCGCCGTTGCCAGGCCGTGGCCAGATGGTCACCATATGCCCGAGGACAGCAGCCGCGGAGCCAGGAACACAACGGCGCGACGCAGGAAAGGAACAGGCAGGATGGTGTGGAAATCGGTGTTTATTCGACAGGACGTTTCTTTACATTTCCATCACATTACTGCACGTGTAGCTCTGCTGAGTTATGCCAGAATTATTAACAGAAGTCCAATATACTCAGTGTCATGAAAACGTTGAATAAAATGTCATTTTACAGCAGTTCAGAGTCTCATGAAGTCACGTTCATATTACAAATGACCAAACCGAAAAAACTTTTCCACTGCAGTAGAATAACTGGGATTCCAAGAAGGAGAAAGTTTCACATGGCGTATGAAATATGAAATAATTCATTACAAGTGTCTGCACGATCCAAAATGCTGGGACAGGAGACAGCTGCCACCAGAGCCCAGTCACAGTGACTGGTGGAGAACCGAAGTCTTGTAGAAAAGTCTACAAAAGACTGTCGAGATCTGCAGAATGTCTGCATTTTTCATCATTTTTAAGCGCCATATCTGGATGCACCACTAGAGGATGATCAAGATTACTACTGATATTACCCCCCAAAATATGAAAAATACATATTACAAAAATACATGCATGTTATTTTTAAATATCAAATATTTTAACCTGCAACTAAATATTAGTGATGAGAAGGGAATGAAAACAGTTATTCAACTAGCAGATAAGGAAGCGGAACTCGCAACTCAACCGGTTCCCGGTTCAAATCCCGAACCACCAAGGTGCCCCTGACCTTTGACCCTGTACCCTTGGTGCAGGATTAAACGCGGATCAGAACCCTGTCTCTCACACGCAGGTCCGTCACTCAAGACTTGAGCGGGCATATTAAGATGGCTGGACACGCAGCAGCGTGACGGACGGCCCCATAATAATCCCAAACAGAGGCCGATTCTGACCCTGAAACTACTGACAGTAAGTCGCTCTGGATAAGGTTGTCTGGTAAATGCTGTAAATTTTCTACTGTTAAGCACTTTGTGACAATGTACAGTGTAAAAAATTAAGTGAAGTGATTGTCATTGTGAGACGCTGCAGCACAGCATACAGTGACACGGTGAAACGTGTCCTCTGTATTTTACCGTCACCCTTGGTAAGCAGTGGGCACCATGACAGGCGCCCGGGGAGCAGTGTACGGGGACGGGACCTTCATCAAGGGGACCTCAGTGGTCGTTTTCGTTAACTATAATAACCTTGCCACCAACCACAGTGTTTGGTACAGACAGGAAGTCGTGTCTGCGTTTTTCCCAAATGAAATGACGTCATAAGGGGACAAATTCCAGATCCGACCATCTGAGCTGCCGCTCTGAACGGTGAAGCAGAACGACCAAAACTCTTTACACTGAGGACCATATTCAGCCTCGGGGAACTCGTATTAATGTTAAATCATCTCACACAGTCACATTTTCATGTCAGGGGACCTTTAAACAATATTTCCCCCAGCCCCTCCTGTCATAAACTGGTCAGTGTAAGTACGCCTCATACGTATTAAATAGCACCATGACAACGACAACCTTGGCTAAATACGTAGAACCTGCTCCTGTACGATTCGAAATGGCGAATCTTTAAACTCCTGCAGAACATGTTACAGCATGACATTATAATTTAGGGAGAGAAGATCCTGAACTTTCCTCTTCACTTTCATCTCATACCCCTGTGGGTGACAATTTCTCGTACTACTGGAAACCCACCTCAGCTGCAGACTGACACATAACCCCGGCGAGGTCTTCCCCTATCAGCCATCGCATCTTCATCCGGTGCCAAGAAGCCTGATGTGCCATCAGCTTCCTTCCACAAACACACACCAGCCAGGCCCTGAGGGTGAGGCATCGCCCACACAGCAAGCCTCCACCTCCATCATCACCATCCAGCATCTCACACTTTACACGGACTTTACAACTCAACTGCTTTTAGAAAATCATCTCCAATCATTACAAAAATATCTTTAGAAATAAATGGAATGAAAACTAAGATATGATACATATAATGTCATCCCTGTTATGTACATTTACATTTAGAGCATTTACCAGACGTCCTCATCCAGAGCGACTTACAGTCAGTTGTTACAGGGACAGTCCCCCCCTTGGAGACATTCAGGGTTAAGTGTCCTGCTCAGGGACACAATGGTGTAAGTGGGATTTGAACCCGGGTCTTCTACCAGCCCATGTATCATTCGTTTAAATGATCCTTTGTGCCAAATAGGTTTAATAAATATCTATGGAGGGGAGATTGAAAAGATTCTAAATACTTCTGAATACATTTTGAAGGTGTTTACATCCTGGAATAATTAATATACTGCACAACAAACATTACTTGTCTCTATGGAGACTGCGCATATTAAAACAAACAAACGATCCTCATGCTTGGGCCAAGTGATTAAACTCGACACCGGAGGACCAAAGACGTCATGAACTCCATGATCTGGGGATCAGTACAGAAAAGTAATCTGTGTTTTTATTAACTTTTCTTTTCCATTTACTTAATGTTCAGGCAACTGGATTACAGCAGGTAATGACGTATCGTACAATTCTGAGTATCGTACTGATACTGAAGTTTATCAATGGCTAAAAACTTCAGATTTAGCATCAAACTCCGCCCCCCCTGGAAAGACTGAAAAATAAAACCCCCAAAGACACGCCAGGAGCATTTTACCCTCCGGCTGCGGCGTTCATCGTTTTCTGCTCGATTTTAACACTCAACAATCATCCTACTGAACAGTGCAGGGTGTTCACATCAATGTCATCAAGATATATGAAAGTGACGTGATTGTCATTGTGAGACACTGCAGCACAGCACACGGTGACACAGTGACACGTGTCCTCTGTATTTAACCAGCACCCTTGGTGAGCAGTGGGCACCACTTCTGGTTCATAGGCGAGTGTGTTACCCACTAATTTTTGCTAAACAAATTTGCTTAAACTTAGATGAATAGAGATGAATGTGACTATTTAAGTGAGAAGAAGCATTTGTGTCATTTATAGGTACAAACTACCAAAAATCTGACCCTGTTTAGGAAGTACTACATATTTCTGTATCTTGCAGGGGGATTCTTGGGCCATCTTGCAAAGTTGCCCAAGGGTGCTAGAACTTTGCATTCTTCACAGTGTCTTTCAGCCATCAGTCCGATAAATAATCTCTGGTGAGAATACTGAGTTCTGGGCCAGTGGTGGCCTAGCGGTAATCGGAAGGTTGCCGGTTCGAATCCCGACCCGCTGCTCACCGAGGCCGATGGTTAAATACAGACGACACGTTTCACCGTGTCGCCATGTGCTGCGCCGCAGTGTCTCACAATGACCTTCACTTTCACTTCACTTCACTTCACTTCTCCCCTCAGCAGCAACAGCTCTAGTGATGATGACCCCACTAGTTACGAGGTCAGCGCGGTGGTTTCCACCCCCGGGAAGGGTGAACTGGGACTAAATGACAGCAGGAGGCCGTCTCTGTCCCCTCTGTCTTGGTCCGTCTGTCAACACCTCGCCCGGAAGGCTGGCAGGCCCCAGCACAGCGGCGCAGCGGCCCGACTCCGGCTGTTAATTATTCCGTCGGAGGGAGTATCGCCTGACGGGCCAGTCGGCTGAGCGGAGCGGAGCCGGGATGGCGGGCTGCTCCCCGACACGTCAAATCCTGCCTCCGACGCATTAAAGCGCAGCCGGCGCGCGTTCCCCGCTTTGAAATCGGAATCGCTCCCTCGCCGCGGCGCTCCTGTGTGACTTCAGACGGTGACACGTATCTCCGGTGCTGTCAGACAGGGACCGAGGGGCCGACAGCAGGTAACAGAGACGTCTGGATCTGACGTGCGGCGCTGGAGGCAAAGGTGTGTTCAAAAAAACGTCTCTAAAAGGGTATAATGGTCTAGTGCTGGACACCGGGAAACACCGCAGAAAAACCAATCCACAAGTGAACATATGACCAGATGAAAAACCTGGACAATTTTACAAGCCTGACCGGACACAATATCCACAATGTCCCGGGAAAAGAGGATGTCTGGTCCCCTTGCAATAGGACAGAAGATCATGTGTAGATCATGAAGAATATCCCACTCCATCCCAGGGTGCAGTAAAGCATGGTTGTTTTCTTCCAAACGCATTCAAGTTGAACTGGTGGTGCTATATTTTGCCCCGCTGTGTGGGTGCCATTTTGTCCAGCCCCCCCACAACTCTGACCTCGATAAGTACGTGTGGAGAATGGGCAAATGCAAATTTATCAGGGGCTCAGAAATGCTAAATAAGCGTAAACTCACAGGGGGTTTGAAAGCCAGGGCCTCCTGCTGACAGGGAGAACTTCACACCATCCCCGGTGTGTGCTGAGCTATCAAGCAGCAGGAGGCAGAGGGACTTTTCTGCAACAACTGGCAGCTCAGTGGCAGCGAGGGGTCCCCGCCGCCAATGAAACAAACCGCCGCACAACTTGTCTAGCTGTGCGGCGCAAGGAAGCGGCCCCGTAATCAGAAGGTTCGAATCCCGAACCGCCGAGGTGCCACGAGGTCCCCTTGATGAAGGTCCCGTCCCCACATGCTGCTCCCCGGGCACCTGTTATGGTGCCCACTGCTCACCGAGGGAGACGGTTAAATACAGAGGACACGTTTCACCGTCTCACAATGACCTTCGCAATGCTACTGCTATACAGCTTACTTACCAACTTATTAAACACTAAACAGTTTACTCAGGTTTAGAAATGTGACGGTTTAACAGATCTGCTGAGATCCTGGGAAGTGTGAGACGACATTTGAATGGTCCACTGGCCACCGCACTTTGCTCATCTTTTTCCTCGTGTTTTTAACAAGCTAGAAGAAGCCATATCATGTAATATAAATACAGTCTACATTTAAATTAGACCTTAGGCCGTCCATTAAATGTAGTCTGGACTAAAAGCTTTTGAACATCATAAGGGGGATATTAAAATTATGAAATCAACATGAACTGTATACTTCTTACCTTCATCGCCTGACAACTGGCCATCCAGAATTAAAGATTGTGTTTTGGTGGCGTAAGTAATTATAAAAGGTAGTTAGTAGCCTAGCAGTAAATGTAAATGTATTTTCACACTAAGCAGCAGGTAGAAACAAATCCTCTAACTGATCACACTGATCAACCAATCAGGAGCTTCGATTAACGTGCTCATTAATGACCACTGTGTCAGCAGTGCTCACCGCACGGCCGTCGTTGCTCTACCAGCTCTGACACAGGAAGAGAGGACCGGTGGCACCTGCCAGTCACCCCACAGCATTGTGGGTAACAGAGCAAGGGGTCAGAGGCGTCAGTCTCCACACACGGTCCTGTTATGTATCCACGAGACCTCTATTTCATCAGATCGGACAAAATAAAAACCACACCCCTTCCTTTACCTTCAGGGAAGACTGAGCAGGGATGAATAATTATCTGACCCATGTTAATAATAAAGGACAAATCAGCATTAAGAGAAATTGTTTCAGTTCATTCATGTGAAAACAAATGCCGGGCAGGAATTCAGTGGTGCATAATGGAAGAAAAGCCGATCGAGACGTGAGCGGCTGCCGTAAAGACAATATAATAATCATTATAATCATTATCATTACAACAAAAGATAAAATGAAGACAAATAAAATATACATATGCTGTTTTTACCTGAATAATCAAGGTACAGCTATCAACAAGATATTGTAAAATAAGGCCAATCGCTGATACACATGGGTGCAAAAACCTGTACTGCAACCAGCCAGCGGAGGCACTAGACCTCACTTTTTATTTTCTCAATTATATTCTCAATATTCTCGTATCTCAATACGCAACAGGCAAATGTTTAGATGAATAGTAACAAACAGTACAATTTTCATTTTTTTCTTTTCATAGACACTTGTTTACATGAATATATTTCTGTGTTATTTCCTTTTTTCTACTCTCCTCATTTTTGGCCTTTGAATAAGTCATTTGTAAAAAAAAATGAAAGATGCGTTATTGCGCTGCCTGCAGAAGCATGGGTGCCCTGTGCAGGAACGGCACGAGAACACCTTCGCACCAGCGCCTGCAACTGTTGCCTGGATACGTGAAGAGCGAGTCGCCTTAGGGACAAGTGGGGGGCTGCTGCACCGGGTCACCTGAGCCATCTTCCCGCCCACGACCCAAACGCAGGTATCCGAGCGTGCGATTCACCGAGAAAGAAGAACCGATTCCGACTTATGGGCCAGTGGTGGCCTAGTGGTTAAGGAATCAGAAGGTTGCCGGTTCGAATCCTGATCCACCAAGGTGCCACTGAGGTGCCACTGAGCAAAGCACCGTCCCCACACACTGCTCCCCGGGCGCCTGTCATGGTGCCCACTGCCCACCAAGGGTGATGGGTTAAATACAGAGGACACATTTCACTGTGTGCACCGTGTGCTGTGCTGCTGTGTATCACATGTGACAATCACTTCACTTTATCCCACCCCAGTTTCATGGGATTAAGACAAAGACATGAACTGTCTCTGCTCCAGAGTCACCTTGTCCTGTCTGGGCATTTGATGCCGAGCTTTCTGCGGCAGGCAGGTGAGAGATTGATATTGAACTCGGCGAGGGTGCGAGCGAAACGAGAACGCAGCTGCTTGCTCATCCATCACCTCACTTTCCGCCACTCCACACGCTTCCAATACTGCGAGGACCTGAGAAAATCACCCGTAGGGCCACGAGGGGAAACAAATCAAGCTCTAATACGTCAGATTCCATCACTTCCTCTGCACAGAACGGCACCGCGATCCCGCCCAGAGGTTCCGAAATACGCTTTACAGACAGTAGACTCGCCTGGAAGCAGCCGGAGCCAACAGCTCCGCAACTAGGGGTCCCCACTGAGGTCCCCTTAATCTCCATACCGTCCCCCACACACTGCTATTCACTTTTAACTTTAGCGGTTAAGGAAGCGGCCCCGTAATCAGAAGGTTGCTGGTTCAAATCCCGGTCCGCCAAGGTGCCACTGAGCAAATCACCATCCCCACACACTGCTCCCCGGGCGCCTGTCATGGTGCCCACTGCTCACTCAGGGTGATGGGTTAAATACAGAGGACAAATTTCACTGTGTGCACCGTGTGTGTGTGTGTGTGTGTATATATGTATATATATAATATCGCTGCACTTCACTGCCATCTACAGGAGTGCAGAAGGCCTCGTCCACACGGAAACGTTTTTCCCAGAATCTGTAAAATTTCTGTCCAATCTGGACCCAGAAACGGGTTCCAGAGGGAATTTCTCTTTTCCGCGTCTCCGTATTAGTGTCACATATCTTAGCAGGGGACGCCCTTCCCACAACTTACAACCAACACCGGCCGAAGATCCGGCGCTCAGTCATCGACCCAGCTCGGCTATACAAGGGTAAATCCGTGTGACCCTGACACGTCAGCCCAACCTCCAACTTGACCTATAACCCCGAACGCCCCCTACGTACAACAATGGCGGAAAACATGTTCGTAGACGTTCTGACGCGGAAACTACTACAAATCCTCTGTAACGAAAGGGCGCGGTTGGACACGTGTTCTGGCAGTTGAACTCACCGCGGAGGAGAGCTCGGCGCGGAGATAGCGCCACCTACAGGTCTGGAGCGTTCGGGACCTTCTCTGGGTCTCCGCGTGGACGCGGGTTTTTCAGTGAGAGTCGGTTTCGTGTGGACGCGGGTCATGACCTCGGTCCACGCTGCATCTGTCAAGTTCCTGTGCAAATTTACGTCTTCTTCCTCTGTGTCACGTCTTCTGTATTTGCCGTACATAAAATCCCCATAATCCAGTGCTGTAATTTTTCTGGCTCTTGGCGGAGACACTCCTCATTATCCCGTCCGTACGGAGGGAGACGTGGTGATCTGCATTCAGGCGGCGTTATCAGGAGGTGACACACAACACGCCTTTCAAGAACGCTCCCCGTCCCCCCGGGGACATATCGGGGTTCTGGCTGTGTGTATGTGAGAGGGGGAGAGGGGGTTCTGATGACACTTTTCCACGTGGGAGATATGAGCGTGTCTCGTCTCATCTGTGATCTAATGAATAAAAGCAGCAGGAAGCGCCATTTTACGCCGCATTACGAAGCATTATTCAAACTAATGGGCTTATTAAAAGCCGGAGCCTCTTGAACTTAAGGAGCGTGTAGATCACATGACTGTTAAATACACTAATATTCCATAAACATGGAAATGTATCAATATAAAGATAATGTGGTTATGTAACATGCATTTATAATACACTCAGCAGCTTTGAATTAAATTAAAAGGACGACTGTGTGCAGTTGTGCGTTGTTGGTGTAAAGTGTCCGTCTCTGTTTAGCCCCCATCACGCCATTCTTTTCGGTTATTAAAATATCACTTACTTTAAACATGGAATGTAAACGCTCTCAGCCCGTATCATGACAGACAGGCAGGTTAGTTCATGGCTTCCCCAGAGCTTCTGCCAGATGAGGAACGGCGAGATAAATGCAACGTTCTCCTGGATTATGTGTTAATAGTGATCAGCGGGATGAGCAGAAGTCCAGACAACTGAATTTAACACGCTGGAGATCACGAACAATCACCTCCCTTCTCAACACTGTTATATGACTGTTTCATTACAGCCACTTTACATGACAATTCCACTCCCCTGGCCCCCGATCCGGCCCCCGATCCGGCCCCCGATCCGGCCCCCGATCCCTACATCCGGGGTGAGATGGGATTACAAATCAATTCCTGCAGAGCAAGGCCACACCGCTGGGCAGGAATTCCCGTGAAAATGGAACGTTCCGCTGTTGCTACAACAACGTTTGAACTGAATAAATTGCATGAAAATGGTTGACGATAACTGGAGAATAATTCCTTTATCAGAAGGCTAAAAGCTGATGCACGTGATTAGTCCGTTTTATGTCCCTTTAAGACGGCATGATTGGCCACGTGAAAAATGATCTTTCATATGGGAGCTCTGGTTATTGTAGTCGTGATAAATGACTGTGTGCTAATTGCTCGCTATTAAGCTTCAGCATTTTATTATTCGGGAGGAAGATGTCATAAAATGTCTCTCTTTTTCTTTTTGGACGGGGAGGACCGCTGGAGAACGTTTTATAGACTGATAGCACATGTGTAGAGTACAGGTGCTGAGGTCAGAGGTTGCACGTTGGCCCATGGACCTTCAGCTACAGAAGACACACACACACACACACACACACACACACACACACAGCCTGAATTACGAGGTTTTGTAGCGAGAAGGACTGAGGGAGAAGTGTGTGGGAGATATGAAGACGGATGGAGAGAGAGAGAGAATAATGGAGAGAGAGAGCCTGGGAATGAAAGTGGATATTTTATTACTTTTATTACAATTTATTATTTCATTTTTTTTTTTACGGAAGAATCCCAGTTCCCGTCCCCCCGGACGACCAATAACAGCTACATCTACTCCTGCTCCGCTCTCATTAGCGCGTTACGCAGGAACCTGAAGACAGGAAGGCACCGGCGGGGATTTTTGGTGGAGAGCGTGCAGCAAGCCGAGAGTCCACCACGCCACCGTTCACGAGGACATTAGCAGGGACTCATTACAGGTCCGAGGGCAGCGTCCCACAGAGGACGTGCAGAGGCGGCGGGCGATGAGTTCCTTTCTTCGAGGAACTGGCGAGGCCTGCAGCGCTCCGCCAGGCCTCGGCCAATCAGAGCGCGGGAGGAAGGCGTCCAGAACGCTGCACGAACCCCCTCTGGTTAAAGAGCAACAAGGACGGGGTACAAATCTTCATTTCCTCGCTGAGCAGAAACGTACACACGAATCAGACACGGCCATATTCTCACTATATATAATATGTAATTAATGCTAATTTAGGGTGTAAAATTGAATCATTTATAAACCACTTGGTTGTCTTTTAATTGCTCATTTTAAATTCATATTCGGATTAGAACATTCTTCTACTTCGTCACTTCCACGTTCTTCCACTTTGTCATTTTTAAAACCCAGATCAGGATGAACGGCCTTATCCAGGGTGATATATACACAACATTTATTTCTTATATAGCCCAAACTCACATACAGTATGTCTCATTGGACTTAATATACCAGTAGTGACGGGGACACGATGGGCGTACGTGGGGTTCGAACCCGTCTGCTTTCCAGGGACGGTTGGACGTCATCGAGTAATTAGTTAAAATCCCAGCGTGTCCTCCGCCGCTGGCCCGCTGACATTTTTATTCTGTATGCAAAGTTGCCTCCTCATTCCAACAGTAAAATTGTGCTCCTGTTACTATGGTGAAGCCCCCAGTTGTGCCGCGCCGGTGATGACGTCCTTCCCAAATCCCCCAAATCAATCTCGATTTCTCTGTTGCTATTTCCGTCCTTTTTTGACGTTCCTTCTTTGTTTCAAGCTCCATAAGTGGCTCCATCGCCCCTGTGAGACGAGTAGGTAAAGAATTAAAATGTTAATTTGGTGTTCAGGGGCAGGATAATGAAATTGCCTGCGCTCGGATCTCCACCAGACTGTCAACAGATCTGCTCCGTTAATGCAGGTACAAACGTGAATATCGAATATCGAATCTCGAGCGGTTTTCTTCCAATTTTTTCCAATTGTCAGACGTTCAGAGTAGACGCCAAGTGCTTCTGTCGGACCTCTAAGATCTGAAGGCCTTGGATGGTATGGATGGGACTCACAGAGGTAAAATATCAATACGCTGACATAAAAGTGATGTTGCTTCGCAATTCAAA
This sequence comes from Denticeps clupeoides, assembly GCF_900700375.1. Taxonomy (NCBI): domain Eukaryota; kingdom Metazoa; phylum Chordata; class Actinopteri; order Clupeiformes; family Denticipitidae; genus Denticeps; species Denticeps clupeoides. The sequence continues at coordinate 949,358 of NC_041721.1, forward strand.
GAGTGCATTTGATCATAAATCGCAGCATTTTTGGAAGCGATACGGATAAGAGATGCTGCATTTCTGCCATTTACCTTATGGAGCCTTGTTAGCAGGTACCGCCATCTAGTGGTGACTCCGTATATTATTCAGAAACGTCATCGTCTGGACACTTCGGATTATTGATCCACTCCTAGCGTCACACGGCGCGAACTACAACAGACACTATGACCGCCGCACATATTAATTCAACTATGCTCAGTTTGGGGACATTCTGGGGTATCGAAGTCAACAGTTTGCTAAACGTCTGAATGAAAAGGCTGCAGGTTGCGTACTTTCTCTCGGCGTCGCGTGTCGGTATTTTCCTCTGATGAGCTGCCAATCACGCCTGCGGCCCGTGGGCCGGCTGCTTCATAGGTCGTGCGCTAACTAGATCTGACACCAAATGATCTCGTGACCTTAACGCCGTCCTCGTCACGTACAAGATCAGAGTTTTTCATTAACACTGTTCTTCATGAAGAAGGGGAATAAAAATGTCAAATTATCTAGCTGCTCTGTCAACTCCAAACATCCACACACGTGCTGAACCAACTGCCATCGGACGTGGGACGCGGCGCAGAACCGTCCTCGCATCCCCACAACTGTCTTCCGCATGCAGCACGATCGGCGTAAATCGCGGTTCGAACCCCTGACGGAGCCTCCGCCATGAAAAACTGTTGTTGGCACGGTTGCTAAGTAACAGTGCCAGCAGGCAGGGGGCCGTCACCTTTACATGTGATCGGAGGGGAAATACAGTAAATTTCTCTCTCTCTCTCTCTCTCGCACACACACACACGACGCTGGCACGCCGCTCCACGGCGAGGTATATGATGCGGGCAGTAATTGTCGTGACATTTTTGAGCTTGGCATTAAGAGTTCTGACCTTCAGCTCCGGAGGAGATTCACAGACTGGCGGGAGCGGCGCGGCGTTGAATATTCATGTACGGCATCTGCAGCCTTCATTTTCCTCAAGCCGCTGCCATCAATCGCGGAAAAAGACAATCAGAGATTCCGTCCATCCATACGTGCAGTGAGCATTAAAACACAAACAACTGTATAAATGAGGTGGTGTCAAGTCTTTAAGTTCCGATGATCCCAAAAAATTTAATGCGAGGTGCCTCTATAATTCACCCCTGCATGTATGTGTGTGTGTTTTTGAGAATGTGCGTGTGTGTCTGTATGTGTGCGCATGTGAGAGTGTCTGTGTAAGTGTGTGTGTGTGTGTGTGTATGTGTGTTTTTGATAGTGTGTGTGTGTGTGCACGTGTGAGAGCGTCTGTGTAAGTGTGTGTGTGTGTGTGTATGTGTGTTTTTGATAGTGTGTGTGTGTGTGCGCGTGTGAGAGTGTCTGTGTAAGTGTGTGTGTATGTGAGAATGTGCACGTGTGTGTATGTGTGTTTTTGATAGTGTGTGTGTGTGTGTGTGTGTGTGTGCGCGTGTGAGAGTGTCTGTGTAAGTGTGTGTGTGTATGTGAGAATGTGCATGTGTGTGTATGTGTGTTTTTGATAGTGTGTGTGTGTGTGTGTGTGTTCTTGAGAGTGTGCGTGTGTGTGTGCGCGTGTGAGTGTCTGTGTAAGTGTGTGTGTGTGTGTGAGAATGTGCATGTGTGTGTATGTGTGTTTTTGATAGTGTGTGCGTGTGTGTGTGTGTGTGTGTGTGTGTGCGCGTGTGAGAGTGTCTGTGTAAGTGTGTGTGTGTGTGTGAGAATGTGCATGTGTGTGTATGTGTTTTTGATAGTGTGTGTGTTTTGAGAGTGTGTGTGTGTATGTGTGTTTTGATAGTGTGTGTGTGTTTTGAGAATGTGCATGTGTGTATGTGTGTGTTTTTGATAGTGTGTGTGCGTGTGTGTGCGCGTGTGAGAGTGTCTGTGTAAGTGTGTGTGTGTGTGTGTGAGAATGTGCATGTGTATGTGTGTTTTTGATAGTGTGTGCGTGTGTGTGTGCGCGTGTGAGAGTGTCTGTGTAAGTGTGTGCGTGTGTGTGTGAGAGAGAATGTGCATGTGTGTGTATGTGTGTTTTTGATAGTGTGTGTGTGTTTTGAGAGTGTGTGTGTGTGTGTGTGTGTGTATGTGTGTTTTGATAGTGTGTGTGTTTTGAGAATGTGCATGTGTGTATGTGTGTGTTTTTGATAGTGTGTGTGCGTGTGTGTGCGCGTGTGAGAGTGTCTGTGTAAGTGTGTGTGTGTGTGAGAATGTGCATGTGTGTGTATGTGTGTTTTTGATAGTGTGTGTGTTTGTTTTGAGAGTGTGTGTGTGTGTGTGTGTGTGTTTTGATAGTGTGTGTGTTTTGAGAATGTGCATGTGTGTATGTGTGTGTTTTTGAGAGTGTGCGAGTGTGTGTGTATGCGTGTGTGTTTGTGAGAGAGAATAATGAGGCGCGCTGTCCCATTTACCAGGAAAGGAATAAAAATCTGTCTCCCTCTGCAGAGGGACACCCTCGCCACATCAGTCCATGTCTGGGTCCTTCATGGTTGGACATGCTGCAGGGTCCCCTCCGTCCACTCTCTATTATATAACCCGCCACTTTCTCGGGGGGGTGATAAAGACTCGATGCTGATCCCAGACCAGCTGCTTTACTCTCTTCCTGATGTGAAGGGGCGAGAATCGAGGGAACCGTGTAGGAGGGCACCTTGCAGGGCAGGAATATAAATTGGAGACCACGGGGGCTGGTCTGGGTGTCTCGGGTGCAGTAATTTGAGGCTCTGAGCTTTAATTAAGTCCTAAACGACCTCACATGTTCCTCACAACATCCAGTCAAATCAAAGACAGAAAAAATGTCACAAAGTACAACAACGTGGAAACAATACACTGCATGCAGTGACACCAGTACCGGAAGGAGGGGCCAGTGGTGGCCTAGCGGTTAAGGAAGCGGGAAACGGCACCGCAATCAGAAGGTTGCCGGTTCGAATCCCAAACCGCCAAGGTGCCACTGAGCAAAGCGCCGTCCCCACACACTGCTCCCCGGGCGCCCGTCATGGTGCCCACTGCTCACCAAGGGTGATAATTAAATACGGAGGACACGTGTCACCGTGTGCTGTGCTGCAGTGTCTCACAATGACCATCACTTTCAACATACTTAATCATTGCGTTTATAATGTTGCGTAGTTTTTTTATTGTAGTTTTGCGTTCCAAACCTGGCGGGAGGTGAAGTGAACGTTGTGATGCAGCCTGGAGCCTCCAAGCAGACGCCGGATCAGCCGCCCAGACGTGCTGATCAGTGGTATTAAAAAAGGAGGTTTAACGGTGAGGAGAGATGAAGAGGTTGTCGAGCAGAAAGGGGACTTAAAGATGACAAGAGGAATAAAGCTGCAGCCCGAGATCTCTTGAGGCTGAGAATGGATACAGAAGTTATGAACGTTCAAAAGCACAAAAGTGCTCTGAAGGTGTTGAGTAGTGCGGAGCTCTTTATTAGCGGAGGAACTAAATGCCTGTAAGAGGAGAAGAGAACGCCCCGCGAACCTGTCTCACGGAGGAGACACGGGGGGGTGACAAGGTAGGACAGACGAACCTGGAGCTGCTGTGGGGTCACGTCCTACCACATAATCACAACAGAAATACCACCGTCTAAACCATACAGTCGTCTCTTTTTTTAATGCATCCGTAACCACAAATCATTTTCAGAAGGAAATAAATTAACAGTACATTTACATTTACAGCATTTACCAGATGCCCTTATCCAGAGCGACTTACAATCAGTAGTTACAGGGACAGTCCCCCCCCCTGGAGACACCCAGGGTTAAGTGTCTTGCTCAGGGACACGATGGTAGTAAGTGGGGTTTGAACCTGGGTCTTCTGGTTTATAGGTGAGTGTGTTACCCGCTGGGCTACTACCACCACAGTATTCAGTTGTCCAGTCACCAATGTCACTTAGTATAAGAAGGTCTATAGAGCTTTACAAGGACAAAACATGAAACAAACCAGAGGGTCACCACAGCCACCACCACCATTACAACTACAGCTCCAGGGATCTTCAAGTGGACCAGTAACATCGTTACAGACACCTTATCTAGACCATGACACTGAATACATCCTGGACTTCTCCAACCCTACAACCGTAGGACTTATTATTATATCATCCCCAATCCTGCACTGACACCATTTGCAGGCTCACTCTACCCTGGAAGGGGGTCCCTCTCTGTATCACTCCTTCCCAAGGTTTCTTCCTTTCTTTTTTCTCTCTCCTAGAGTTTTTTTGTGTGGAGTTTTTCCTTGTGTGCAGAAGGGTCAAGTGTGGGGGGTGTCAACTGTAGGGCCTGTCAAAGTCCATTGAGACATACTGTATGTGATTTTGGGCTAAATAAGAAATAAATGTTGTTGTTGTTGTTGTTTACATTACTGACATTATTACACACTCGATTAAATAGACGGTATTTAATTAAATGTATGAATAATGTTAATACATTTCTGCATCAGTAATAACAACGTGGCAATAATGAAATATGCGCCACCATTTAATGACATTCATAACGGACATATGTGGTTATGAATGCTGCATGCTGTATATCATACTGGAAAAAAAAAACTGACAGCGTGTACATTTTTTTAATAATTTAAGTTATTTTAATGTTCATATTTGTTTCCTTTTAAGGTCTTCAGCTTCCCAGTGATGGATCCATTTTGCTTATTTATTTTGGTGATTGCGACCGAAAGGAATCGTGAGAACTTCAGACAGAAGGTGCTGAGAAACTGTGGCATGGCAGGAGATAAAGATGAATGGAGGGTTTGAAGCCCATAGTGCTTCTACCCCCTGCAAGCAGAAGAAGGTTTTAAAAATGCCATCTCACTTACAGGCTAAATGTCACTCTGCTGAGTGTTTAAAGGTGTTATTTGGTGATTCCGGAGAAATAATGATGTAATTCCCCCAGCAGGCAGACAGACAGACAGACAGCAGGACTCCGTGCTATATCAAATATGGTGAAATAAACCTGATTAAATGGCAGACACAATATATATATATATACGGAATATCAGTCTCGTGTTTTATAAAATCCACGTGTATCCATGGAAACGGAGCATACACTAAATATGCACGCTGTCTCTGCAGTGGCTGCGCAAACACGAGCTGCCCACGTCTGTAGTGTTGCACAGATAAAGGAAGCCCTGTGCAAGTGGAATACCTTCAGGAGAGATTTATGAGAGGCTGACACATCGCATCGCAGCAGAAATCAGAAATAACACCACCGCCACCACCACCACCACCCAGGCGGTTAGTAATGTCACCCTGGTTCTATTCAGGCTTATTCTGGAGTGGCCAATAGTTTAAGAAGATTATTTTATTCATGGTGTCTCGTTAATCCACTGCGACGCGCCACCTTCACATCTGGACGGTAGAAGCTGCGGATCTCAGCGGCTCTTTCCCACCCACACAGCACGCTGCATTGCACCTCATTCACCTTCCTCCACTCATTTATTCAGATGTTACCGAGGCACCTTAAGCTCTTAGTCCAGGTAGGGCCATCAGTGAACAGGTCTGGCTGTTCTACTGTAGATGTGACATGTAAACCACATTATGGCTGTGACAGTAAAGAGCATCATAGAAAACGACGCTGGGCTCTTAACCAAGAACTCTGAACATGTACACGAGAAATAAGCAGGAACACTGTCACGGCTGGTGTCACCAACGTGGGACCAGTTCATTATTTTATTTTTCGCTAATCGTGTCATCACTGATGAACTTTAGTAATTAGTTAGTAATTAAAGCCGCTGCCAGTGTAGGTCAGTCCAAGGAAACGATTAATCTTCCATTCCCCGTGGTAAAAGTCGCCTGCAACACCTTTACTTTTTCATATTGGCCCCACAAACAGGTAAAGAGATGACCGAACGTTCTCAGGATGTTACTTGTGCAACATTCTGAATGAGATGTAAATCGAACACTCAGTTTACACCAAAGACGTCTTCAAAATGTCCTCTTTTGGACCCACAATAATGTTACACTGAAGACCTTGACAGTACTTTTTTACTTTGAAAGTACAGCGTAATTTAGTGCAACTAAATTGTCAAAATCACATCTAACATTGTCCTTGGGACATTCTTTGGATGTCCCATATAACATTCCTTATATGGAAAGGGAATTAAAATGTTTAAGGACCTTGACATTACCAGCATCTACTGTTATTGGTGCTAAAATGCTAGCCTAGCCTAGCCTTGTTTCACTCTGCACAGCACGTTACAAATCTTTCATAAAAGCCCAGGCCGCAAACAAAAGTAAAGTTAATGCCACAGGTCCATTTCATTTCAGATGTTTTCATGCCAGGCCGTAATCGGAAGGTTGTTCTCAGATCCCAAACCACATGGCTGCCCGCTGCTGGTTAAATAAAGAGGACACGTTTCACCGTGTTTCACAATGACAATCACTTCACTTTCATTACATTTACAGCATTTACCAGACACCCTTATCCAGAGCGCCTTACAGTCAGTAGTTACAGGGACAGTCCCCCCTGGAGACACTCAGGGTTAAATGTCCTGCTCAGGGACACCATGGTAGTAAGGGGGATTTGAACCTGTGTGTTACACACTATGTCACCACCACCCTTCACTTTCATTATTATTATATACAGCAGGCTAATTAAAGTGTCCAACCTGAACTGGTCTGTCTCCAGCCATTTGGAAACCCCTTAGTGTAGCTAAAATTGCAGCATTATCTTGGTGGACACATACATGCGAGCGGAACATTGACTAGAGCCATCAGCAACCCATTTATAGCACGATGGACATGTCTGGCCTTTGGGGAACAGGAGTCCCCATTGTGGAGGATAACCTGTCGTAATGATGAATCCTCCTTTTATTTCCATTCACTGTAGACTGAGACAATGCAGGCAGAGGAAAAGACTAAGACCAGATCTTTACTTAACCTAAAAAAGCATCCAACTACTGCTCAACAGCAGGTAAGAAACAACTTCGGTAGAATTCAGACGACTGTATTATTTTCTTCTGCTAATTAGGTGACAGCAAATGAAAGTTGATGGACTTTTCATGAGCGTCCTGACTGCACCACGACCATCTGCACTACCTGCTCTTAGAGGGCAGACTCCCCTACCGAAGCTTCTCCCTCCACAACACACCTGAAAGACCAGTGAACTGAACTGCATTATCACATTAACAGCATTTATTCAGAGCGCCTTACAGTCAGTAGTGACAGGGACAGCCCCCCCCCCTGGAGACACTCAGGGTTAAGTGTCCTGCTCGGGGACACAATGGTTGTAGATGGGGGGTTTGATCCTGGGACTTTGTGGAGGTCAGGTTCAGAGGCGATTAATTTACCCACTACGCTACTACTAACCAACCATTTCAAACACAATATTCACAATATTGCACCATTATTTTAAACATTTTTAACGCTTGCGTCAAGATGGCTGGCGAGAAAGGAGGAAGCAGGACGTCACGAAACAGGGGTTTAATACATGGTACACACATCACCAAACAATGACCTGACGGCGCACAGACACAAACAGGATAGTTTTATACAATTATACACAGGTGAAAACAATCAGGAAACATTACACAAGACTAACATGCCGGACCGGATCATGACAGCTTCACTTGTGCAACCCCATGCAAGTAGTTCCTACCTAATACGCTTTTTATGCAGTCTTGCAAATTCCTACGGTGTCCCGTATCTCCACTGCCGTTGGTTTTATACATGCACCTTTTACTGCAACTGTGGCAAAAGAATTTCACTGTGTTGCAAGATATAGGGACAAGACTTACACAGAATTCAGGGTCAAAACCTGCAGGTTGTCTGGAACATTTCCTGAAGGTAGCATTATTTTTAGAGGTGCATGTTTAAATATGTTTCCAGAATGTCCCGGCAACATTGCCGGGACATTCTAGCCCCACTACAGACACAATGTATTCTAGGCAGGTCTCAAGGCATGTTTTATTTAAAGCTTTAACAAAGTTCTTCCTATTTACTTCTCCAAAACACTCAACATATTTGCCCTTCCATGCCCTTGAACACAACATTTTAATACTGACTGGGAGAGAAACAGCAATGGAAACATGATGCAACATTCTGAGTGGAACATCCAAAAATGAAGACATTTCTTACAGGAAGCAGACAGAAACATGAAATATCAAGAGGCCACTCAGTGCAATACTGTTAAATAAGGTACGTGTGTTAACAACTTCAGCCTCCTGGGGCCGTCGGGCCCATAATTCTCTAAGACCTCCTGCCTGCTTAAATAAAAACCGTCCCCCAGCACAGCATGGAGGACCGGAGGTCGTAACCTCTGGTAACCAGACTGTGGAACAGCTTCATCCAACAGGCCATCAGACACCTGAACACTCAGGGACTTTCCACTCTGGAATGACATCCACACACACACACACACACACACGCACACACGCACACACTACCTCTGTTATATTGCACTGTCTATTTTTGCACTGTTCAATTTCACACAGTAGTATTTTCACTGTTTTTATTTTGCACATTTATTCATCATTTCACTATTTCAGCACTGTCTGTCTCATTGTTGTCTACATGTTTTTTTTTATTAAATGGTTTGTGTTGCACACGGTCACTCTATATCGGTATATGATGTTGCTTATACGTTACATGTAGGGCCAGGTTCTGGAGTAACATTGTTTAAATGTTACATGTAGCACCAGGTTCCAGAGAAATGTTGTTTAAACGTTACATGTAGCACCAGGTTCCAGAGTAACATTGTTTAAATGTTACATGTCGTACCAGGTTCTGGAGTAACGTTGTTTAAACGTTACGTGTAACACCAGGTTCTGGAGTAACGTTGTTTAAATGTTACATGTAGCACCAGGTTCCGGAGTAACATTGTTTAAACGTTACATGTTGAGCCTTATCTGGGCTCTTAGTTTCTCAATATTCTATAGAAATTGAACGAGAATTGCTGGTGTCTTCCTCTTGTAAGTCGCTTTGGATAAAAGCATCTGCTAAATAAAGTAAAGTAGAGTAAAGTAAAGTACCAGGTTCTGGAGTAACATTGCTTAAATGTTACATGTCACACCAGGTTCCGGAGTAACGTTGTTTAAATGTTACATGTAACACCAGGTTCCGGAGTAACATTGTTTAAACGTTACATGTAGCACCAGGTTCCGGAAAAACATTGTTTAAATGTTACATGTAGCACCAGGTTCCGGAGTAACGTTGTTTAAACGTTACATGTAGAACCAGGTTCCGGAGTAACGTTCTTTAAACGTTACATGTAGCACCAGGTTCCGGAGTAACGTTCTTTAAACGTTACATGTAGCACCATGTTCCGGAAAAACGTTGTTGAAAAACTTTGGTTTGGGCCTGTCTTATCAAACCATTCACTGTGATGGAGGTCAAGGGTCAGCTCTGATCCGCGGTTTAACGGTGGCATTTTGGTCCTTATTCAAGGTCAAGAAACGGCAAAAATTCTCTTCCGTTTTACTGTAGTGGCATATCCTCTGCTCACGTTTCACAAAGATATTAATTTAAAAATCAAGCTTACCTGTGTTGAACATCAGCGTTGGAAAACATGAAAAAAAAGGCAAAAATAAATTTTATTAGATTAATGCCAAGTTCATTTTCACAAATGTCACTGGAAAATGTTAATCAAGGTCCACTATTAGTAAATAGTACATACAGTTGCAACAAGTTGTTTTATTGTCTCTCGTCTCATCCAGGAAGATAACAGGATAAACTGATCTTATAAACTTTTCTCCTTCAATAATGCCTCACATTCCTGCTGCCCACAGCATGTAATTTGTGTGGAGTCTGATCTTCAAATATATAATCTATAACTTTTAATCTAATAAAATGGAGCCTCATATTAGTTTAAAACATCTAACTTGTTTTGTTTCTATACCTGAAAACCAAAAGGACACCCAAAAATCCATATAGTCTAATTAAATTTAATGCTCCTTAAAAGCAAAAAAAAAAAAGATTCCGCACGATACCATCATTCAAATTGTGTGAGTTTAAAGTGAAGCGATCGTGAAGCACAGCACACGGTGTCACATTGAAATGTGTCCTCTGTATTTAACCGTCAGGCGCGTGTGTGGGGACGCTACCTTCATCAAGGGGACCTCAGTGGCAGCTTGGCGGCTCGGGATTCGAACCCTCGGCACAGGGCTGTGTTTTGAGCCCCCTGCTGTACTCTGTACACCCACGACTGTGCAGCCACTACTAACTCCACCACCATCATCAAGTTTGCTGATGACACCGTCGTGGTGGGCCTGATCTCTGACAACGACGAGGCGGCATACCTGGACGAGGCTGGAAATCTGGTGAACTGGTGCCAGAGGAACAATCTCCACCTGAACGTCAGCAAGACAAAGGCCACCCCAACAATGGACTGTTCTCTCTGCTGCGATCAGGGAAGTCCAACACAGAGAGGATGAGGAGGAGCTTCTTCCTGCAGTCTATACGAGCTTCAACAACCACAACACTACATAGAACTCCAATACACTCCAGCACTTTCACTTTCAAACACTCCGGACTCAACCCCCCAACTTCACACATTTGCACACCTTCACTCTACCTGTTACACATATTTTATGTTTAAAAACATAAAGATTTGGTTATGTTTGCAATATTTGCATATTTGTTTCAGTTCACAGTCGCAAAAGCATTTCACTGCATATCATACCGTGTACGACTGTGTACGTGTCTTACAAATGCAAGACGGATAGAATGAATATGCAAAGCGTCTGGTTGTTCTGTTTAAAGTCCCTCTAACGTCCTTGAGCTGTCTGAGGAGGATAGACGGATGGTGTCCCCGTTAGGAACATTAGAAGCAGGGTTAAAGCAGGCGAGAGGGAATCTCAACATCGAGGGCGGTTTTCATCACAATTCTCCTCTGCTGCCCTGAGCCGAGCTCTTCCCCACGGGGGAAAATTCGACCTGTTCGTCATTTTCACGACAACACGCTGAGACCAAGAAAAACTCTCACATGCTTTTACTTTTCCTCACCAGCTTACAGGTTCAGAAGGAACGGAAGTATCTTCCGTTTCCCAAAGGAACTCCTCTCCAGCAGGAAAAGGCAGATATTGGACAAAACCACCAATCAGCCAGCAGACAAGGCGCCGCAACAAGGATCACAACAGAAACGGGATTTATGAATTATTAACCAATCAAAGGTATCTGTTTGCAACACCGCTGTTAAAATGGCAGATTTAGTGCTGTAAAAAACAAGGCCAAAATATATCATAAAATTCTTATCCCACCTTGAATTTGAATAGAAAAACTGTTCAAGAAAGCTGGTTGCATAAGTATGTACACCCTTAAACCCCCCTGGCATTTTAACAGGGGAGTGCACACTTTATATCCACTTACCATCTCTAAATAAATGCAGACAAAAATCATTTTTCATTACAAATGCATTGTATGAAAGAACTAAACATTTCTACAAGAGGTTGACCCAGGCTGAGGTGCTGTACAAAAATCACTTTTATTGTAATATGGTACGAACAAACATAAAGACGAAGGGGAAGTGGAGACGGGGCGGGTCATACTCACTCGAGGCCGGTTAGCTCAGCTGGTTAGAACATGGTGCTAATAACGCCAAGTTTGCCGGTTCGACCCCCCTACTGACCACAATTTGACCGGTGCAGCGGTGGCCTAGCAGTTAAGGAAGCGGCCCCGTAATCAGAATATTGCCGGTTCGAATTCCGATCCGCCAAAGTCCCACTGAGGTCCCCACACGCTGCTCCCCGGGTGCCTGTCATGGTGCCCACTGCTCACCAAGGGTGATGGGTTAAATGCAGAGGACACGTTTCACTGTGTGCTGCTGTGTATCACAAGTGACAATCACTTCACTTCACTCACTCCTCATACACACTGTGACCAGGACAGACAGACACGTGGCAGTGGCAGAACGAGAAGGCCGGACCTGGAACACTTATTTTTATGAAGCCAGATAAAATATCGTAAGGCAGGGACGTAGCAGTCCAGAAAGCCAACAAATGCCGGTAGCTGTGATGAGGTTTATTTACAGTACGGGAAAGGCCAAAAATAAAAAAAATCTATAAATATCCATATTTAAAATATTTTAAAAAATTTACTGCACCAAACCACCAACCTGACCTAGAGCCACAAAGCCCCCCCCCTCCTTACTATTCTGCCCCCTGAATGCTCCCCACACCATCTCATAATTGGGTGAGCTCATTATGGACGTGGAGAAATGCAGGACCGTCAGGGTGACTTTAACAAGACATATAAAAATGTATACACATTCATATTCATAATCCATTCCTGCACACAGCCACATTCCATAACTCCACACAGCGAACACAAACAACATAAAAACAGCAGACGAACCGTCACCCCCCCACATCACACACAATTCCACCATCGGTCAGAAACATCTCCCCCCACTGCTTCATGCCACGTAATTTCATTATTCTGGTGACACATGATATTAACTTCCTTACAAATCAATAACGGCACATCACAAGCCCAAGGAGCCCCAAAACAAGGACTGTGCATTACACTCCAAATTTTGGGGGGTTGCGATGAATAGAGAAAATCCGAATTTTATCAATGCTTGAATCCATGCCTTCAAATTAGCTGCACAACTCGTGTGTACTGATCGAGCTTGGCTCGAACTAATAAAGTAGACGGAGCAGTGGCTTAACTCAACCCTTCTTAAAAGCGGGCGACACGTGAAGTGCCGATCAATCGTCACGTGATCCTTGACATGTGACCCTGATCTGCGCAGCAGCTACTGCCGCTTGTTTCCAGGTGCATGTGGGAAAATGACCTCATGACCCCAGCCAAACAACCGAAGACTACGGTGTTTTGGTCTGATCCAGGATCAGTCGCTCCTGCCTCTGTGGATGCGCTTGTGGGCCACGTACAGAGATGAACTTCCTGCCAAGTGAAAGCGGCTTGTTATCGACCGCGGATAATCTTTTTAAACCGGTTCCAGGGGCTCAGAGTAAAAAGAACCCTGAGTAAGACAAACTAAAGGAACGAAAATTCTAAATACTGCTATCAAAAAAACAAAAAAACAATGATGATACTAATAATCCAGGAGGCACCTGCCCTGCAAGATCTTTCCATGGTCCAAGTTTGTCATGTCCTTTCATTCATGTCCTTAATTCCCTAGTATTACAGCGTAAAAATGTTTCAAACATCTGCAGGATACAACAATGACCATCACTTCACTCTCACACTAGTTGCTTGATCTGCTCTAAAGACAGATTTTACAAGTATTTTTGTTCTTCTGGTGAAAGACCTGACCAGCAGGCACACGTGATAAGCACACGTTCATAAATGTCCTGCGACTTTCCATGATCGAGGCGGCTTGATTATAGTAATTCTTCTCTGCCACAGGTCTCCTGGTCATGGAGACCTCTCACCAGTCACCTTTTTTTGGCCAGCTTTAGAGGTTCTAGTAGTGTTGGTGTTGGTGGTGGTTTCAATGTCAAAAATCGTACTTTTTCAACAATGTTAGCTAGACACGTTGGAAAAATGCCGCTACCCATAATGGCAGTACAGGCTATAGTTATTTTATCCATTTCAATTTGATGGCTGTGTTAGTCATTTCAGTTTATTTTAGAATATGGTATGTTTCCATTGTTGCCAGCAGTTTAAAATGAACGTATTTTAAGAAAAATGATTGTACACACGCAATTCCCATTCAAGTCTCCTTCAATAAAACATTAGCAATATAATAGACTGAATATTACAGTATTTGATGCAACTTTTACTTACAGACCTCATCACGTCGCATTATGGGATTTGTAGTTTGTGTGTTATCAGTGCTTCAAATCACTGGGCTGTAATAATAGATCGATGTTAAATGATCTCACATGTAATTCTCCGCCGCGCTGGATGAGTGTGGGTCCGCGGGTCACAAGTTTGACACCTATGTGTTAAGCTAGAAATATACTTGCTCACACTATAGTAACTCACACTCAGCATTCAGTCCGCAATTTTCACAGATTCAGCTTCCAAACACTTAGGTGGTCTGAAGCCACAGTCTCCAGGGAGAGTCTCCAAGGGGACTGTCCCTGTCAGGTTGTAGGTTGTTCTGGATAAAGGCTTCTGATAAATGTCGTAAAAGTACTTTTATGATCATTTTAATAGTAATACTGGCAGAGTAAGTAATGAAGTGGAGTAACTCTACGTTTAATTGAGTGCGTGGTTTGTGTACTTTGTCCACTACTGGTGGTGGTGTTGGTGGGATCCACATGACCAGCGCTTTACATGAGTCATGTACAAATTACTGCATCAGTGCAAACACACACACACACACATACACACACACACACTGCAACAAAACTTCAAAGAGACTTCAGACTTCTTCTCCCAGGGATATGGATTCAAAGTCAGTATGTGCAGCATCTTCACTCAGAGAAAAATTTGAATTGTGACATATGAGACAGTTCAAGAACAAATACCCCAAACACGCGATTAAAAAAAAGGTGGAGCCTCCGGGCGCCGCCACTTCATCCACGAGGAACTATTTTGAGAGCACAGACAGGAAGTCGGGGCTAAAACGTGCCTCACTGCGGTTCACCCCGCTCTCCTGGCAGGTTGCGGAGACTGACGTCACCTCAAATTCCCGCGGTGGCCTGCACCGGGACTTCCAGCTCCGGACGTTCCCTGTCAAGTTACAATATCTAGCAACTTTCTTTTAAATGATTTCACTAGGACATGCCCATATCTCATACAGTCTGTTTTTCTGTATTATAAATGGGGCTACTGATTGATAATGATAATATTAATAATAATGCAAAGCTAAAACAATATTACTTCTCATTTCTAAATCATCTGATACCGTCAACCTGTGTGACACCATATAAATATGAGGAAAAGCAGAATAGAGTCATTTAACTGAAGTACGCCATACTTCCGCCTGGATGGATGTGTTTTTACACTTATTAAAAACTTGAATCACCAGTTCTGAAGGGTTTATACGCTTCTCGCTCCACCGAAGCTCTAATGTACCGCTGCCCCAGGAGAAAATACAGATATCACGCGTAACCAGGCACGTAAGCGTGGCTCGCACGGCCCTGTTTGGATGGGATTCTAATTTTGTGTAATTGCGGAGAAACCAGCCATATGTTTGATGTGAGACCCTGAGGGAACGAGTCACATGACTTCATCATCTCTCTTCCCCAGAATGTATCGCCTCTGGAAAAGGAAGAATATTATAATAATAATAATATTTGTAATAATTAAAACTTTAATGAATGATCTTGTTGAGCTGGCGCAGAATAATAACCGGAGAGGTGGGGCATGATGGGTGAGCCGATATGTCCCATCATACATCAGGTTATTTCAGCCGATCGATAAACGGCTCTGCACCACTGCAGAACACAAACAAACATTAAATGGCGTATTGATCTTCCTCACCGTAGTGAAGATCATGTCACCATGTCAAGCGTTGGCGGCTAGGCTGCGAATTACCAAGAGGCCGTCGGTGGGAACGGTGGCACACCGCTGTTAGGGGCGGTGACCTTTGACCCGAGAGACACCAGTTTATTTTGGGCGTGCGGATTTCACAGGCCGTCGGGAGTATTGATCCATATGAACTGCCCCTAGAATAATGATTATAGATGAAAATGGCCCGAAAGCCTCTTGATCTCTGGCGCTGGAGGCGCCGGTTTGACTACGTTTAAAAAAAAGCAAAGAAAACAGGCAGCCGAGAGCAGATACGCCCAATAAAACTCCAACAAACAAAACAGTGGAGGTTGAGGAATTTCCATAATATGTCAGTTGTCCTCGTTTTATTTGGTGATAAGACATCAGTGCTAAGAATTTTGCAGTTTATAAAATTGTTCTGCATCACTGCTGTGTCCCACCGTTGGCCATTCTGGGGAATGAACCTGGGTTCATTTCCAACAGAACACAGGGAAACGCAACAGAAGAAGGACCAAGCCACTGCGCCACACGCTGGAGAAGGGGGAGGGTTCTTCTCTGTGCTTGGTATGTCAACCATGTTATCACAGCTCACGGTCCCGATCCTGTATGATTCACAGACAAGTGACAAGTGACACACGTCCTTGGGAGAAGGGACACGGAGAAGTCCCAGGGTTCATGTTGGAGATCAGCTCTGTAGACTCTGGATCACACGGGGCTTATATAGGAGAGCGGATTAGACGAGCCACACCTGACACTATCAGGCCATCGGCATGGATCACTATCTGGGATGGGACCTGGAGAGGGGACGTGATGAGGAACCCACAACCCAGAAGTACAAGTGCACACTACGGGATCGGGATTTACCAGGGACCCGCGGCTACAAGCGACATGACACGCAGACACAGACACTGACCCTAATACTCAGCGTGTCGTGGGGGGCGTGGCAGCGTTCAGGCAGCGCCCTCTAGTGGTGCTTTCCGACATGACTGAATAACGATAAGCCAGGTTTTCAGGATTTTGAGGCAGAATTTGAGTGAAACTGTCACCAGCTCCACTTCACTCTAAATATCTGGTCAAGTAAAAAACAATCTACAGCCTATGAGAGTGCCTATGATGGAAAGCAGTGAGATTTTGAAAGATCGCTGAACTTAGCCCTCGAGTTTTGGTTTCTCTCCATATGCATAAGAAATGAACAGATGCAAATGCAAATTTAATAAAAAATCCTGAAGAAAAGTTGGTCAGTGACCCAGAAAAAGTCCAGGACTGATTTTAAATATTCAGACCCTGTTCTGCTACACAGAATAATGCCTGAAGGTGTTAATATTCACCGTGCTGAACTTCTGCTCTCCTAAATGGTGTTACATTTGGCACAACATGGGGGTGACTGGGCCACAACAACAAAGTAAGACCCATTAATGGCCTTGTCTAATGGACCCGCTTGACGTCAATCCTTGTAATTAAAAGCAAGCAGATAATTGGGTGCTGACACATGCAGCCACCTCGGGAATCCAGCCAGAAGTGATCCGGTCAGGAAAGGTCAAGCATTTATTTTCCAGCGTGGAAAGTTGAAATAACGAAAAACAATAACCTGCAGGGGGGGGGGTGTTGCAGCTCCCGACCGTCATCTCCATCCCACCTTCAATCCATCCCCGTTCCCCTCCATTATGCCGCAGACAGGCAGGGAGAGGAAGGATCGTTACGGGAGATAAAAGCCGCCGGGATGTGATGGATTGAGTCACTCGGAGAGCTGGGATAAAACTCATCCAACCATCACGGAAATAGAGGCAGGTGTCTAACAAAGGTTCTGAGGCCAGGGTTCCTTCAGAAATATGAATAATAATTCTGTCTATCACCAGTAATCAAACTAGTAATTATAGATGTTTCAGTTAGTGAAAATATTATAATTATGTAAATTGAATTATAGTGAAATTGAATAAGCAAACCTAAAAAAAAAATGTTGTTTTATATATTTTTCTTATTCTAATTTTATTTGTTATTTAGGGGCTTGTCTAGAGCAGTGATTCTCAAGGTTCAAGGAAGAAGCATTTTCATGGACCTTCCGATTCACTTTGAATGCAGTGACATCGCCGCTAATCTGAACTCGGGCCATTCAGCCGGGTTCATGCCGAGTTAAAGCAGTTGTGTTGTCTTGATCCTCGCCATCCACAAGAGGGTAAAACACTCGCCTACAAACCAGAAGAGCACAAAGTCCCGTGTTCAAACCCCACTTACTACCATCGTGTCCCTGAGCAAGACACTTAACCCTGAGTGTCTCCGGGGGGGGGACTGTCCCTGTAACTACTGATTGTAAGTCGGGCTGCAACAACAAATCGATTAAATCGATAAAAATGGATTACAAAAAGAGTTGGCAAATTTCATAATCGATTTGTTGTGTCGCAGCGAACACACTCGGCCTCTCTTGCACACTGATCATAGACACCTATGATCGGCAACTCATAGACAGTACGGACGTAGAGGAAAGATACAAGGCCATATGGGCCGTAATTCAGCTGCATTTAACGTGTGCTTTTACGCTAAAAACATTCAGTTTTTTTTGTACGCGGTAAAACAGATCACATGTGATGCCTGGTCCACAGCTCTGTTTTAACAAGCACCTGTCAGGATTGGCTTCAGGTGAGGTTGCCAGCTGGGGTCAATTCTGACAGCTGATAAAAGCCTCTGACTCCGCCCCTCTGACTCCACCCCTCTGCAGGGACTCCGCCCATTTTCGTGGACTCGGCATTTTGAGTTCTGGCAATCGGCACACGCCTGCGGGCCAGTTTGTGTTTTCCCCGTTATTCCCCGTTTTCAGCCACCGCGCCGCATTTACTTGTTTTTATTAATAAATCCTTGTCCCCAGTATGTCCCGCCTCGCCGACGTGACAGCGCCTGATCCAACCCACAAACTTCTCCTCTTACTTCTCCACCCACTTAAAGCTGTGACATTCTTGAGTCATTTTTATCATCCTCACTGATGTCCACAGCCAAGTGAGGAATGAAGTCCTCACCATCAACACCATCTGAGCGGCTGTTTTCTGCAGCAGGCAACATTTCCTCAGAGAAAAGAGCAAGCCTGAGCCTGGAGCATCCACGATTCAAGATTGAAGATTCAAGATTTGTTTATTGTCGGTGCAACAGTATACACAGCATAATATTTCACACAGACCCCCCCATAGTGCAATCATAAAAGCGAAAAATTATACGTATATACACACTAAACTAAACTATACTAACTAAAACTAAAACCTTTTAGTTTTTGTCTGAACAAAGGGAGCAAGAGAGAGACTTTCTAAAGATTTTAGTTCTGTTTTTGAACAAATGTTTGGAAATTAATGCTTTTCTTGTTTTGTTTTGTTTTTTAATTAATCGAATTATTAAAATTAGCGTTAGTTGCAGCCCTAGTTGTAAGGTGCTCTGGAAAAGGGCGTCTGGTAAATGCTGTAAATGTCCATTTTTAAAGACCCATTTTTGCACGCAGTCCACCTCCCATGACACTCCGTGCCCCATCAGTGCACTACGAGCTTTGAGGAAAAGTATAAAAAGTCAAATGAAATTGTATCTCACAAATAATGATTTTCCCCAAACTCATCAGCAATTTTAATGAGAAGTGATATATACTTAAATTATTTATGGAAGAAATGTTTTAATAACAATATAAATTGCAATACTTGCTGTTTATGTGGGAATTTTCAGTAATATCCTCCAGCGCTACTTAACTCAAAAACATTTAAATAATGACAAATTAAAAACTAAATTAAATAGGATTATCAATTTCATTAACTCTCATCTCTCTATGAAATAAACCGCTCAGCATGAAGTCAGAGACAACAGCAGACAGGTCACAGGTCAGACTTCTGCTGAACTTCAATCAGAGCTGCAGCACCAAGCGATTAACCACCCGATTACGGAGGGAACAACAGAGAGGAATCCACCTCTTTCTTCTGTCCCTCGCTCATTACGAGATTAGCGAGACAGAGCATTCGCTGTTGACAGAATCATTTATGTGGCTCACCGGGGATCGTCCCCGAGGGCCTGGCCACCTTCAGCACCTCCGCTGTCTCCTCGTTACTCCATTCCTTTCAGCTCCCAGCCCCCTCTGTCTTATTTTTTTATTTTTAGGCTTTCATGCCATACGTTAAATTATAAAGAGCCGTTCAGTGAGCGATATTATAAATAAATAAAGTGAATAAAGTGAAGTGATTGTCACATGTGATACACAGCAACACAGCACACGGTGCACACAGTCAAATTTGTCCTCTGCATTTATCCCATCACCCTGAGTGAGCATATTGTATGGAATAAACGCATATTTTTGCTAAGAGCCATGATCACTGCTTCTTTGCCTGCTGACTGTCGTCTGAATCTGAAAATCTTTTTGTCACCGCAAATGTTTCATCTTGCAGTTTATTTTCGTGGAGTTACACCCGTCATACTCTTTTTGCAACTTTCCATTTTTGGCACACAGCACAATGAGTGAGAGCACAGACCTAAATTTTTTTTAATTTCATTACATTTTCTGTTAATTTATCAGATGGCGTAGAGCCTGTTTTACTGGCAGATTCCACTAGGGGGCAGAGCAGAGAACTCACAATGATTAAGGGTACAACAGTACCCAGTACAATACGAACCATTCGGACCGCAGACATCACAGTAGCACAAGAGACCGTGAAACTGTAAACGGCAATGGGTGAAAGCCCCTCCCCTCGAGTTAATGTCCAATCACGGTTGTGCCTCCACCCACTCGCCCCTCTCCAACTGTTTATATCTGGAGCTGAGCTGGAAGTAACATGGAGAGTAACATTACTCGACTAAAGTAAATCAGACAAGTGCAGGCTGCTGGCTCCGCCCAATACATAACACAACTTTCACGTCAACTGTTCAACGCAGCAAAACGACTACTGTCTATTGAACATGCTTTTGAACAGGCCTACTTTGGCACGTAACCCATGCGTTGCTCTCTTTTACGCACAAAACACGTACAAAAACGCACAGCAACCACATTTTCTGTTGCTCCTGCTGACATGTCCCCATGATGCCCCCAGAGTGCCCCTACTGTTTATGTGTACATTGGCGAAGCATGGACTTCTCCATCCACAGAATCAGCATAGACAAAGACAAAAGTAAGCTACTGTATTTCTGGACTAGAATCAGATGGACCGAATATTTCTGTGGCTCATGGTAGGTGTTTGAGCATGCAACCTCAAGAATACCTTCTGAATCTTCATAAATTAACAGATTTGACAGCTATCTAATTATTGAGGAAGAGCTAACTCCCTGCCTAGCCCTTTTACTGGCGTGTAAACATTTCTAACACCAGAAGATGAACGTTGATGATATTTCTATAAAGATTAAAAGGGGAGGAGCCTGACATTTATGTAATACCTCAAATCTTTAGTGCATGACATGTCGAAAATGACTCATTTTGTAAATGACTAATGTCATTCTGATTAACGTTTCCATTAAGAATATGGAAGGCTGTGATGAGAGTCACTTATTGCAGTCCTAAGATCCAAGTTTCATGTCTGTGTCATTCCTTTTCATAAGGGGCACAACGCTACACTCAGACAATAACTTCAAGATGATGTATTAAATATGACAGAAGTCCCCTATTGCCTGGGGCTCGGTGACAGACAGTCGATAACCAAGCAGCAGGTGAATTACAGCGGAAAAGCCTTTCTGTGCCTGGGAGGCCGGTGGGCTCATTACACTCAACCTTACAAAACCGCCCTGCCCTCCGGCTCCCGGGAACAAACAAACGCTTCCCATTAACCCCCCGACCGGCTTCGTGTCACTTCCAGTTTCTGACATTGTGATCACTAAATAGTCCAGTAGTGTATTTGGTATTAAATATCATGTGGATTCCAAGACAAAAAGCTGATCATATCACTGCCCAGCATTTACCTCCACATGTTCTAACTGCACGGCATGGCAGTCGCATTTCAGGACTCTTCTGCACCGCTCTGCGTTGCACCGTCAATCTTGTAATTTATTTAGCCGGTCTGTGGATGTGGAACATGGTCACTTTATGTCAGTATGTAACGTTCTTTAAATGTTACATGTAGCACCAGGTTCCGGAGTAACGTTGTTTAAACGTAGCACCAGGTTCCGGGGGAACGTAGTTTAAATGTTACATGTAATACCAGGTTCCAAAGTAACATTGTTTAAGTGTTACATGTAACACCATGTTCCAGAGTAACATTGTTTAAACATAACATGTAACACCAGGTTCCGAAGTAACATTGTTTAAACGTAACATGTAACACCAGGTTCTGGAGTAACATTGTTTAAATGTTACATGTAGCACCAGGTTCCGGAGTAATGTTGTTTAAACATAGCACCAGGTTCCGGAGAAAAGTAGTTTAAATGTTAAATATAACACCAGGTTCCGAAGTAACATTGTTTAAGTGTTACATGTAACACCAGGTTCTGGAGTAACATTGTTTAAATGTTACATGTAGCCTCAGGTTCCGGAGTAATGTTGTTTAAACATAACATGTAACACCAGGTTCTGGAGTAACATTGTTTAAACATAACATGTAACACCAGGTTCTGGAGTAACATTGTTTAAATGTTACATGTAGCCTCAGGTTCCGGAGTAATGTTGTTTAAACATAACATGTAACACCAGGTTCTGGAGTAACATTGTTTAAGTGTTACATGTAGCACCAGATTCCGAAGTAACATTGTTTAATTGTTACATGTAGCACCAGGTTCCGGAGTAACGTTGTTTAAATGTTACATGTAGCAGCAGGTTCTGGAGAAATGTTGTTTAAATGTTACATGTAGCACCAGGTTCCGGAGTAACGTTGTTTAAATGTTACATGTACCAGCAGGTTCTGGAGAAACATTGGTTAAACTTGAACTTACTTTCCATGGATAATGTCCATTTTTTTTTAAATCAAAAACGATTCATATAACCAAATTTGACAAACTGATTTGACCTGCACTACTGGAGGTACCAATGCCAGAACCATTGTCTAATACATACTAATTAATACATGCTAATCATCCGGGGTTATTTACATTTTTTTTTGTTTAAAAATTAAGCTTTTGAGTGATCTTGGGTGTGTCTAAATATGGGGATTGTACCCTCATGAGGTTCTAAATTCTTTAGCACTTTAGAGTCTGAAATCATTTTTTTTATCTTATCTGATCCTGAAGGAACCCAGATAGGAGTGTATTCATCATCTGATGTTCCTTTTTTGTTTTCCGTGCAATGAATCATGGGATACGATAGTTCATGGCGATCCATTAATCCTACTCAGGCCAGGAAAAGAAGGTCGCCAGAGTTGAACCATTTCAGCACGGAAGATCGTTTTAAAGTGTCTGAGCAAAGCCTTTTATATCGATTCTTGTTTGCAATAAATGAGTATAAAAAAAAAACTAACTGTGGTAATAATTAACAATCCACTTGAGGTGCTGCTGTAATGATCTACTTTGGAATTATAATGCTGATATCTTGCAGTATCACAGGCTCAGTGGATATTAGTTCTCCTGAATCACAGAGGACAAAAAAGTCTATTATACTACAGTACTAGAAAGTAAATGAGTACATTTTCACAACGGAACCCACTGAACCCCTTAACCACGACCCACAATACCAATCAGAAATTCACATATCTGTTCATTTACAATTGAACTTTTAAAGACCACAAATTAGACAAGTTAGAGTTCCATGATTACTGATTATCTCATGAAGCTGCTTATGAGGATGGCTGTAGTGTGCTGGGTACGGCTGGGTGATACGGAAAAAAATCTATTTTCCCATATTAACCAACGTCTGGACTGAATCATAAATCATTTTTATGTATTATTCACAGGCAATGAAAACTATTTATAACACATATAGAAAAATGGCAGGATGGTAGTAGCCTAGTGGTTAACACACTCGCCTATGAACCAGAAGACCCAGGTTCAAATCCCACCTGTCTGATAAATGCCATAAATGTAAAATAACATGGCTTTACACAGCTTCATTCTGCATCCCAAATGAACGCTGGTTTAGAAAAGAGTGACGTCTGTATGGGGAGCAGGAAGAAGACAGTGCAGGAGCGAACGTCCCCACCGCCCCGGTCTCAGAGGGACAATGCAGCTTTTCTGGATGACTGGCTTATCTCCACCGGGGGAAAACAGCAGGCTGGTGGGCCGGCCTGGGCATCGCTCCTGAAAAAGAGCTCATCTCTTGTCTTCCAGCAGAGATCCTGCCTCACAGCCGGGAAAGGCCACCAGCGGCCGTCCTGCTTTCAGACAAACAGGTACTGCAGGCGAGGGAAAACAAGCCAAATTACGTTCACTTCCTGTTCGTGCCCCACTTCAGCTACTTTTAAACAGACAACCCTGTAATGGTCGCCTCAGATACGGTGCAACTCGGCCACTGGACCCCCGCCTGGTGGGCTAATGGCGCTCCTGATAGGTGAGTCTGAGTTGGTGCAGCCTGCTGGAGGACAAAGCTGGAAGTCCCTGGCAGGGAGATGTAGTAAATGATGGTCTAATATTCAAAAAGCATCATGGTTTCATTACGCTGCATCAAAACGAAATCTGGGCGGCACAAATCGGTTTGCATGCTTAGTCTGAATTCATCACCGTCTGCGTCCAAATTTCCAAACGTAAGAGCACCTCTCCACAGCATCCAGATGAAAAGCGCCCGGTTTTACTGGTGCTATATTCGCTAATGTTGATCACAAGCACTGACAATCAGCATGTTAACAAGCAACCACTCACTTTTTGTTACTTGCGATATTAGTGAACATGACCTGAAAAATGGCCCGATATCTACAGCAAAGACGCAGCACCGGCAGAACTGTGCATAACGTAAAGGTCCCCGAGCCTGTCTATGGTCCTGCAGTGGCTAGAAATGGTGATGGGTGTAAACAGACCTTTGTACATTCTGTTTCTCCGTTCAGAGAGCAGCAGCTCAGACGGTCGGATCTGGAATTTGTCCCCTTATGACGTCATAAGGGGAAAGGTTACCTCCCGTTTCTCGTGCTTTTTCCCACCCCCTTGTCCTGCCTCTCTCCTCCTCATTAGCATTTAAAGCTACAGACACCAAAATGGCGCGTCCTGGAGCAATCTCATCATGTGACTGGATCAAAGTGGCCGTAATTCTGCACCAAGGCTGAATTTCGGAAAGAGACTTCAGATACAGAATTGGGGAACCAATAAGACCGATATAAAGGCAAAAACAAATGATAATAATCGAGGACCTTTAACCTAATGTCAGGTTCATGTTCTTTTTTTCATGAATGATACAGGTAGGTCAACTTTTGCCGTAGAAGAACGGGGATGAAGAGTTCAAATAGTTCTAATTTTTAATTAATCGGGTTCTCTTCATCAAACTATTTAAAAAGCAGCAAAAGTGACGCTGTGTAATACGCCAAATGTGAAGGAACCGGTGCAGAACCGCGGCCTTCAGAATTCAAAGTGGGTAGAAAGCTGATTTCTGAGTACGCGGCCTGAATTCTTACCCCCAACCATGACTGTTCTTCTTGTCTGTCTAAATGGGAAAGTCGAGGTGTTGAGGACCAATGGCTCCTCCTCAAGGCAGCCTTGCCATTTCACGTGAAGCTCATGCTAATGCCTAATGAGCTGTGAACATTACCAAACGCAAAGCCACAGTGTCCTCCGTCCACGACCCCCCTCCGGCATATGGTCCGTCAATTAGAGAAGTCACGGCCTGTTTGTTCAATGAGAGGAGTCACGTCCAGCTCCTTCCAATGCACTTCCTTCATTTACAGGAACCGCCTCGAGCTCATCTAATATCTCATTTCATCAGCAGAAGCGGCTGGAAAGGACAACGATTTTTAGACCTTCACTTCAGTCCCAAAGGTTTTATTATTGGCTGACACTGGTGCATATTAAAAATAGACATAATAACAAAACAAGAAACGAGGCATAAGAATTCAGCAAAATCACCCGTCAATATAGTGAGAAATGATTTATTGTATTATTTAATCAAACAGACTTGATTATTGTTCTGAAGTCTGATTGTTCAGATTTATTTCGTTTACAGGTTTATTGTCCCATCACTCACAACCAATCAAATGCAATTAGTTGCTGCAGTTGAGGAATTGTAAATTCGAAATTTGAAAAAATACCAATAATTTGCAATATTGATTATCTGCCCTATTCAAAGGCACCATGTTTCCTTAATGAAGTCAGACTTGTGTTCTCTAACACTAGCGTTCCTTCAGCTGTTGCTTTCTTCAGCCACCCTCTACACCCTCGTCCTCTCATTCTTAGCTTCAGGGTGGTCGGTGAACATGAGGGCACATGTGCCGTCGACCATGCTAACTGCTATCCGTTGCGGCCGTGCTAACATGCTGTCGGCCTCACTAATCACTGTGTCCATCTGACATGCCCTGTATCATGTACCAGCTGGACCAAACCGTCCTGTCAAGATCCTCACATCAAGAAGACCAGCAGCCTCTGAGCAGCTCACACACGGCCTGAGGGCCTTTCACCACGATTTATAATCTCTCACTCAGTGCTTCACCTTCAGCCGCCTTCTTAGCCTCCATAGACCGTATTTTATATAAGACACAGTGGGCTGGGAGTATTTCTGAACGTCATGTTCACTGTTTCCCCATTAGGATGCTTGAATTAAAACTGCATGTATGTGTTGATAGTGGGCGTGGTCACCTTCACTTGAATTAAAGCGCCTGATAACCTGCATGTTGGTGTTGGTAGTGGGCGGGGTCACCTTCACTTGAATTAAAGCGCCTGATAACCTGCATGTTGGTGTTGGTAGTGGGCGGGGTCACCTTCACTTGAATTAAAGCGCCTGATAACCTGCATGTTGGTGTTGGTAGTGGGCGTGGTCACGTTCACTGGAATTAAAGCGCCTGATAACATTTACATTACATTTACAGCATTTATCAGACACCCTTATCCAGAGCGACTTACAATCAGTAGTTACAGGGACAGTCCCCCCCTGGAGCAACTTAGGGTTAAGTGTCTTGCTCAGGGACACAATGGTAGTAAGTGGGATTCGAACCCGGGTCTTCTGGTTCATAGGCGAGTGTGTTACCCACTAGGCTACTACCACCCTGCTTGTTGGTGTCGGTAGTGGGCGTGGTCACGTTATCTGGAATTAAAGCGCCTGATAACCTGCATGTTGGTGTTGGTAGTGGGCGTGGTCACGTTCGCTGGAATTAAAGTGCCTGATAACCTACACGTTGGTGTTGGTAGTGGGCGTGGTCACCTTCACTTGAATTAAAGCGCCCGATAACCTGCATGTTGGTGTCGGTAGTGGGCGTGGTCACGTTATCTGGAATTAAAGCGCCCGATAACCTGCATGTTGGTGTTGGTAGTGGGCGTGGTCACGTTCCCTGGAATTAAAGCGCCTGATAACCTGCATGTTGGTGGTGGTAGTGGGCGTGGTCACGTTCGCTGGAATTAAAGTGCCTGATAACCTACACGTTGGTGTTGGTAGTGGGCGTGGTCACGTTATCTGGAATTAAAGCGCCTGATAACCTGCATGTTGGTGTAGGTAGTGGGCATGGTCACGTTCACTAGAAATTAAAGCGCCTGATAACCTGCATGTTGGTGTTGGTAGTGGGCGTGGTCACGTTGGATGGAATTAAAGCGCCTGATAACCTGCATGTTGGTGTCGGTAGTGGGCGTGGTCACCTTCACTTGAATTAAAGCGCCTGATAACCTGCATGTTGGTGTCGGTAGTGGGCGTGGTCACGTTCACTGGAATTAAAGCGCCTGATAACCTGCATGTTGGTAGTGGGCGTGGTCACGTTGACTGGAATTAAAGCGCCTGATAACCTGCATGTTGGTGTTGGTAGTGGGCGTGGTCACGTTGACTGGAATTAAAGCGCCTGATGACCTGCATGTTGGTGTTGGTAGTGGGCGTGGTCAAATTCGCTGTAATTAAAGCGTCTGATTACCTGCATGTCGGTTTTGTTAGTGGCCGTGGTCACTGATAACCTGCATGTTAACCAGCAACATCATTAAATTTAATCTTCGGGGGGTCTGGTGAGTAGTTCGTTCCTCCTCTCCTACATCCAGACAGGTCTTGTCTGACAAGCATGTCCCACAGTGTAATGACTCCATATTAGCAGAGTTGGATGTTAGAGAGACCTTTTAAACTGCAGTGGTTCCTGGTTGACTGCTTCGCTTCCTAAATTTAAGGACATTGACCAATGAGCACACAGCAAAGACCCAGTCAAGCCCAGGACAATATAAAGTGTCTCATCTAATAAGCACTTTCTAGTTCTGTTCTATTGGAGGCACATTTTGGCATGGAATGGCATGACGTGGATAATTGTGAGTGGATTTAAGTGATGCTGCCAGGTACACAAATCAAACGAGCAGGAGTCATACCTACATTAATCATTAGGTCTAATCACAGATCAAAGGATCTCCCACATCCACAGACACCACGGATCAAAGGCTCACACTCCCACACGCAGTGGCTCCGTCTCGCCAGGTAAACACGTTCCATCGTCTTTCAGGCACATAACGCCAACACCAGCACAGAATCACATTCCTGTTCAACATGACAGCAGAATTTTACACTCATCACATTCAAGACTTGTACTAGAATTGTGCTGCCTCCTGCAGCCTAAAGGGGAACCCATACCTGACCTGGGTTCTACAGAGGTTCCGATCAGTGGTACTACAGGCCAACGTTGGCCCAAACAGTGGCCTGAGGAGCACCTCTGGCCTAAACCCCTCGATGACCAGAGAAAAGAGTGCAGTCAGCGCCCCGAGGCGAACCAGTCACCACAGCCACAAATCACTTTAAGGAAGCGCTGATACGCAATGATGATCAGATTAGTTTATGACCCTCAGTAAAGAACCACTGGCTTGCATTAAACAAAATGCTAATATGTTGGGTATGAATGAACGACTACCACTCGTGGAGCCGCGATAACAAGGAAAAAATTAAGCGTGTTTGGCCCCAAAAATTTTTGCATTAAACAAGTAGCATTATTCCACATTTAGCTGCAGGAGAGGCAATAAAGCAGAGCAAACACGTCCTGAGCGTCCAGCGGCTGCGTTGGAAATAGAAGATGGACGGACGGGGTTTACTACAGTCTCAACATCCAGGCTGGACAAATTACACCTTCTTAAAGGAGAGAGTATGGAACACAACCACAAGATTTTTTTGGTTGGTGAGTTACAAACAGAAATAGAGATGATGATAAATTAGGCACGTCCATTCGCAGAACAAGTGCTCCTGTCCTAAACTAGGTTAATTTTGGCCAATACTCGATTTATGAAAGTGAAGTAAAGTGATTGTCATTGTACCTTCATCAAGGGGACCTCAGTGGGACCGCCTCCTCACCCACTAGGCCACTGGACCCAGTTTCCACTAAAAAGAAAGCACCAAGAGCCACAAATTATTTTTGAAGATATCACTGCATATTATTTTTACTTTTATGCTACGTATAAAAGTACATGGCTAGTGTGTTGCTGGTGAAATTTTATTTAGTTGCATTTTTTTTTTACTAGCCTGAATATACGTGACGAATTTTTAATCCCCCAGACGAGTGTAAAACCCGGCCAGACATGTTCAGGGAAAAGAAGCGATCTGGTCACCGGAACTTAACGAATTAACCCCACACAACTTACTTATCAACTTAAATTAATCATATGCAAATTATTAAACGCTAAATATTACAAACAACAGTTTGCTCATCACAAGAGGCATCAGATTTAGAAACACTGCTTTGCATTTTAATCTTCAATGACAATAATCTTCAAATTTCGGACTAGAGTTAAAAAATAAAAATGGCTCCAGTGCCACGGGTGGCTGACCCCGGCACTAAAAGCAGTTTCGTTCGGGATTAATAAAGTTTTCTGATTCTGCCCCTATTATTAGAGCTCAGGCACATTAAACTTTGACGTCTACATCAAATATGAATTCAAGTAAAACCAAACACTGTTAAAGCAGCAATGGCGACGCATTCAGTATGTTGGGGCTGAAGATCAGCAACTCAGCGCAGGGTGCTGGATGGAGTTCTGGAACCCGGACTGTGGTTCAAATGAAGGCCGAGGTGCCACATAGAAACGAGCTCAGAGGGCGGAGCATCTCCTCATCTCTCCAGCTCCTGCTTCTCACTCCAACAGGGCACGAGCTGACGTGTGTATGATACACCTGTGTGAAGAGCTGCACAGAAAGCCTGGGAGACTGTATTCCAACCACAACACTCATTAAGCAGCATAATTACCAACGGGAGGGCTGATTGCTCTTTTTTTCCCATGAGATTTGCAGGGTGAATGGCAAGGTGCGATGGGAGCGCTGTCATTTAGATACGGTTACACACCCAGCTATAAATATGCGCCTTCCACAGGGCCGTTCTGTATGATGACAGTCCAGGGCTCACACGCCCTGGGGGATCCTGGGAGATTTCTCCCGTCAGATAGGGGCCTGTTGAATCATTTGGCATGTCCGCTCCGAGGCAGCGCTGTCCTACTTTCAGCCGCACTGCACCCCGGCTCCTCCACTGTGCCCGTTCACCTTGTCCATCAGACGGGCCTGGCTGCGATAGGCTCCGCCTCCGACAGAGACAGGCAGGACCCCCCGGCACTGAACAGCAAATACGACCAAAAACGAGGGCATCTGGAGATGCAGAGATACAAGATCATTTTTTAAAGTGCACTGCTGCGTATGTATTCACGGCCTCCTTCTGAGTAATAATAAACCAGCGTCGAAGATGAAAATGTTTATCATTTATAGGCCAGGGCTACTTTAACAAGGCATGTACTCGTCATTTTTCCAAGATTATTATCCAGCCCACCACAGGACTTAAAACGTGTGTGAAAATAGTGTGAAAGTAATAACTGTTATTCATGTACAATAAAAAAATTATTCACAACACCAACCGTTAATAGTGGTGTAAATAAAGAGGTGAACATTAACCATAACCATATCATAAACAAAGAAAAGACTAACATTCATGTATTCGTTTTATTATGATATCCATTCATTATGCAACTATGTGAACGTTTGGTTCTACAAATCTGTTACTGCATTTTAACCCATGTTTTCCTGGCCTGGATCAAAGGTTCTAGACCCACATGGTACGTGTGGATGGACCTAGTAGATTCAAAATCAAAATTTAGGAAATATTTAAAAAAAAAACTTAGGAAGACCAACACTGATCTCCATCTGGGCCGAGGAGCAGATCCAAGGCAAGCGGGATTGAATATATTTCAGTGCATGCAGGAAATCAGGCTGCAACTGCAACCCAGATTCATCCCTTGTGGACCAATAGTACAAGAATTGCCTGGACTACTTGTTGGTTCTCGGTTTGATCTTCCCGTGGAAAGATCTGCCACAGGTTGCAGATTATCCAGCGTTAGGTTTAGCTGAGGTTGTTACCTGCAGTCTATCTGCATTCTGCCCTACAACAATCCTGAAACATGCAAGATTAAAAAAAAATACATGATTAAAACGCATTTGAAATATGTAATAAGACAGTATTTTACCAAAGAAGACCAGAAGATCGTAACAGCAAACGGCAGCAATGCCATCACCATGGAAACATTCCCATCTCGCGGTTAATCGCGGCGGGGAAGAAAGGCTGCCTGAAATCTCCCGGGTCTAACGTGACACCCAGGGTGCTGGCGGAAAATCCAGGATTTTCTTTCTAATTCCGAGACACGAGCAGAACTATTGTGGT